>NC_134400.1:193264639-193564639 GCF_050003625.1 Haematobia irritans | reverse complement strand
ATATACTTATTTGATCGATCTTTTTTGATTTAATATATACCACGTATGGACTTACATACAATTTAAAAGACGGTGTTATAAGGTTTTAAGATACCTTGCTATCGACAAGTGTTACCGCAACCCAAGTAATTCGATTGTGGATGCCAGTATTCAGTAGAAGTTTCTACGCAATCCATGGTGGAGGGTACATAAGCTTCGGCCTGGCCGAAATTACGGCCGTATATACTTTTTTTTTTGTTTTGATTATATTACCAATTAAATGATATGATTTACTTCCACTAAAAATAAATGTTATGGATCAGTCATTCAGTCACAATGAAGAGAATAGCGAGAATAATTTAAAAAAGGTAAAAGGTAAGATATTTTCCCATGTTTGAAATTTTTATTGACTTTGTCGAAGTTACCAATTTAGTGATGAATCATATCATAGAAAAGAGCGTCATCTTAGATCATCGATTTACTCATGTAAATACCTCGTGTCATATTCATTATCAAGTTCGCATGAGTTTTCTTTTATTAAAATATTACTAAACTTTTAAAATTCTAATGATTAAAGTGTTAGTAGCATCATCCTAAAATTATATTTTTATAACCATTTCTTTTGTTACACATCAAAATATCGATTTACGACTATGTAAAATACAGAGACACCTGTCAAGCTTGGACACTCTGAAAACCGGTCACCTTTCAAATGTAGGCAGTTGTCTGGGAACATTTGCTATATTAACACATTAAAATTAACCTCTCATAACTGGACATCTCCCAAATATGTACTAAATTTAGGTTACCGTTTGATTTCTTGGGTTTCTAGAAAACGCAATTTTTATCAGTTTTGTCTAAAAATAAAAATGTAAAGGTATTTTAGGAACTTAAAAACCAGTATCGGATTGAGTTTTCATCGGTTCATTTGGAAAAAACCGGTCTCCCAATTTCATTTCTTGAGAAGAAATGAAGAGAAGACGTACTGGCCATCCAAAGTGTTCGAAACCAAAAGTATAATTTCCAGATTTTACCCCTCGTAATCATTCGAATAATGAGGGTAAACAATTTATATTTCAAATTAAGGCGTAATTTCATCACTTTTTTTTACATACGAGTACTTACACGAGACGGTTACTACACTGAAAAAACAGTGAACCCACCAGGAAAGAAATTTTAGTTAGTTTTCGAAAAAATATATTAATTTTAGAAAATTTTAACTAAACTGTATTAGAAACGCAGATGTCACGCCGATTTCACAGAACTAAGTAAATAACTTTCGATAAATTCAAGAAAATTTATTAGGCGGAATTCATTTTTTTCACTTGTTAAAGAAAATTTCAAAGTTTGAAGGAAAAAATTGGAGTTAAAATTTGCAAAAACGTCTTTAGTACCATACGAAGTTCATGATGGACACATTACTGGTAAAATTTACAAATTTTAAGAAATTCTGAACTATTTTGTGGGAGACCGAATTTAGTTAATCTTTATGCTTCATTTGTGCATAATTTTTTCCTTTATTTTAGTTATTTTAACTAACGAACGCCAAAGATTATTAAAGTCATGGAAACTTTCTTAAAATGTAAAAATTCCATGAACTTAAATTATTAAATTAAATCAGCTTTAGTGAAATATAGAGTTCACTTTTTTTGAGTGTACAACACAACGAAAATGGTTCTTATAAATCCAAAATCTAATGTAGTCTCCATATGTAGAAACTTTAAATTTAACTACGCACTGAAAAAAATATTAACCTTATATTAAAGATTGCACAGGATTAATTTTAGTATGCGAAATTGACAAAATATTAAGGTCAAATTTCTTTAAATTTTTTTTTTCATTAAATTTAGGACACAAATTTTGTAAATTTGCATCCCTCCGTTATAGTCGCATGTCTTTGAACTAAGGCTAATTTTTCTTAAAGTAAAGAAACACATTTTGGTTTTAAAGAAGTTGTCCTTAAATTAACTGAAATATTGAGACTTTAGATTTAAGATAAAAACGCTTCAAATATAGACTAAGACTTATTATGAGAATTTAGCGTCTTTGGTTTAAAGTTTTTTTTTTTTTGGAATTAAGAAAACATTTTTATACCCTCCACCATAGGATGAAGGGTATATTAACTTTGTCATTCCCTTTGTAACAAATCGAAATATTGCTCTAAGACCCCATAAAGTATATATATTCTGGGTCGTGCTGAAATTCTGAGTCGAACTAAGAATGTCCGTCCGTCTGTCTGTTGAAATCACGCTAACTTCCGAACGAAACAAGCTATAGACTTCAAACTTGGCACAAGTAGTTGTTATTGATGTAGGTCAGATGGTATTGCACATGGGCCATATCCGACCACTTTTACGTATAGCCCCCATATAAGGGGACCCCCAGATTTTGCTTGCGGAGCCTCTAAGAGAAGCATATTTTATCCGATCCGGCTGAAATTTGGTACATGGTGTTGGTATATGGTATCGAATAACCACGCAAAAATTGGTCCACATCGGTCCATAATTGCATATAGCCCCATATAAACCGATCCGCGAATTTGGCTTGCGGAGCCTCTAAGAAAAGCATATTTTATCCGATCCGGCTGAAATTTGGTATATGGTATATAGTCTCTAACAACAATGCAAAAAATGGTCCACATCGGTTCATAATTATATATAGCCCCCATATAAACCGAGCCTCTTGGAGGAGCAAAACTCCTCCGACGCGGTTCAAATGTTGAACGTGGTGTTAGTATATGGTCTCTAACCTCCATGCAAAAATTGGTCCACATCGGTTCATAATTATATACAGCCCCCATATAAACCGATCACCAGATTTGACCTCCGGAGCCTCTTGGAAGACCAAAATTCATCTGATTAAAATTTGAAATTTGGTGCGTGGTGTTAATATATGGCCTCAAACACCCATGCAAAAATTGGTCGATATCGGTCAATAATTATATATAGGCCCCATATAACCCGATCCCCAGATTTGACCTCCGGAGCCCCTTGGAAGAGCAAAATTCATCCGATTCGGTTGAAATTTGGTACGTGATGTTAGTGTAAGGTATCCAACAACCATGCAGGAATTGGTTCATATCAGTCCATAATTATATATAGCCGCCATATAAACCGATCCCCAGATTTGACCTCTGGTGCTTTTTGGAGAAGCAAAATTCAACCGATCTGGTTGAAATTTGGTACGTGGTGGTAGTATATGATATTTAACAACCACGCCAAAAGTGGTCCATATCAGTCCATAATCATATATAGCCCACATATAAACCGATCCCGAGATTTGGTTTTGGAGCCTCTTGGAGGAGCAAATTTCATCCGAGTCAGTTGAAATTTGGTACATTATGCTAGGCTATATTTTAACACCACGTTCCAAATTTCAACTGAATCAGATGAATTTTGGTCTTCCAAGAGGCTCCAGAGGTGTTCGGTTTGTATGGGTGCTATATATAATCATGGACTGATGTGGACCAATTTTGCATTGTTATTAGAGACCATATACTAACACCATGTACCAAATTTCAGCCGGATCGGATGAAATTTGCTTCCCTTAGAGGCTCCGAAAGCCAAATAGGGGGATCGATTTATATGGGGGCTACATATAATTATGGACCGATGTGGACAAATTTTTGCATTGTTATTGTAGATCATATGCTGACACCATGTACCAAATTTCAGCTGGATCGGATGAAATTTGCTTCTCTTAGAGGCTCCGCAAGCTCCATCGGGGGATCGGTTTATATGGGGGCTATATATCATTTTGGACCGATGTGGCCCAATTTTTGCATTATTTTTAGAGACCATATACTAACACCATGTACTAAATTTCAGCTGGATCGGATGAAATTTGCTTCTCTTAGAGGCTCCGCAAGCTAAATCGGGGGATCGGTTTATATGGGGGCTATATATAATTATGGACCGATGTGGCCCAATTTTTGCACGTTTGTTAGAGACCACATACTAACACCATGTACCAAATTTCAGCCGGATCGGATGAAATTTGCTTCTCTTAGAGGATTTGCAAGCCAAATTTGGGGGTCCGTTTATATGGGGGCTATACGTAAAAGTGGACCGATATAGCTCATTTGCAATACCATCCGACCTACATCAATAACAAGAACAAGTTTCAAGTCGTTAGCTTGTTTCCTTCGAAAGTTAGCGTGATTTCAACAGACGGACGGACGGACGGACATGCTTGGATCGACTCAGAATTTCATCACGACCCAGAATATATACATACTTTATGGGGTCTTAGAGCAATATTTCGATGTGTTACAAACGGAATGACAAAGTTAATATACCCCCATCCTATGGTGGAGGGTATAAAAATATCCCATACCACCTAACTTCAAACTAAAAATTTCATCATTCTTATGGGTAACACCCTATGGAATTTGGAATTTTTGTGATATGTTTACATTAAATTTTTCACCTCTTCTAAGTAATTTAAATAACTTGTCTTAAAAAAATTCTTGTTCTTCTGTACCCAAAAATGATTTTATTTGAAATTGCTTTATGAGTGTTTACTATTAAAAGAGGCTTACTTAAAAACAAATCTAATTTCCGCCTATTGATGAATTGGATGGGTCGACTCCTCCTATGGGCTTCATTTATGTTTTCATTTATGTTTTATAATCGACACCTTTTTTGTTAAGAGGTTCATACATACATACTTGCATATACGATGTGATATAAATAAACCAAATGTGTAAATACTTTAGAATATGGAATATCAATACCATGGATTGTCCGTCCACCTATTAGCTTTTGACACGATAGATGTGGCAATTTTTGTCCAAACCGTAATGAAATTTAAGATAACACTTTGGCCAAAACAAAAAGTTCCGCAAAATTGCAACCTATTCAGCTTAACAGTATTTGACCGTTCGGTCTCGTTTATGCTTTGACATAAAAATCGATATTATTGCTTGGGAATGCAAATACATGACAAAATATCCAGTGGACGCATTCCTCATACACAGCAGTGGCTTAATGTGAATGTCTTATCACCTAAAAAATTTGACAAAGAGAAATCCAGTAATTACTGTTGCTTAAATGTCATACGCGGTGTGTTAATTAACTATAACACATATGACACAAAACTTTTTGCGTTTATTTAACAATAATTTGAATGCATTAATTGGTCACCAGAGATGGGAGATTGCATACACACGGACAAGGTAACTTACAAAAAACTAGGTAAGCTAAATTAAAAAAAAAAGAAGTAAGGAAATACCAAAGTCGGGCGGGGCTGACTATATTATACCCTGCACCACTTTGTAGATCTAAATTTTCGATACCATATCACATCCGTCAAATGTGTTGGGTGCTATATATAAAGGTTTGTCCCAAATACATACATTTAAATATCACTCGATCTGGAAGAATTTGATAGACTTCTACAAAATCTATAGACTCAAAATTTAAGTCTGCTAAAGCACTAGGTTGGAACACAATGTTAGTAAAAAACAAGTAAGGAAAGTCTAAAGTCGGGCGGGGCCGACTGTATTATACCCTGCACCACTATGTAGATCTAAATTTTCGATACCATATCACATCCGTCAAATGTGTTGTGGGCTATATATAAAGGTTTGTCCCAAATATATACATTTAAATATCACTCGATCTGGACAGAATTTCATAGACTTCTACAACATCTATAGACTCAAAACTTAAGTCGGCTAATGCACTAGGATGGAACACAATTTTAGTAAAAAATAAGGAAAGTCTAAAGTCGGGCGGGGCCGACTATATTATACCCTGCGCCACGTTGTAGATCTAAATTTTCGATACCATATCACATCCGTCAAATGTGTTGGGGGCTATATAAAGGTTTGTCCCAAATACATACATTTAAATATCACTCGATCTGGACAGAATTTGATAGACTTCTACAAAATCTATAGACTCAAAATTTAAGTCGGCTAATGTTAGTATAAAATATGGGAAACATTTAAATCTGAAGCAATTTTAAGGAGACTTCGCAAAAGTTTATTTATGATCTATCGCTCGATATATATGTATTAGAAGTTTAGGAAAATTAGAGTCATTTTTACAACTTTTCGACTAAGCAGTGGCGATTTTACCAGGAAATTGTTGGTATTTTGACCATTTTTGTCGAAATCAGAAAAACATATATGTGGGAGCTATATCTAAATCTAAACCGATTTCAACCAAATTTGGCACGCATAGCTACAATGCTAATTCTACTCCCTGTGCAAAATTTCAACTAAATCGGAGTTAAAAATTGGCCTCTGTGGTCATATGAGTGTAAATCGGGCGAAAGCTATATATGGGAGATATATCTAAATCTGAACCGATTTCAACTAAATTAGGCACGCATAGCTACAATGCTAATTCTACTCTCTGTGCAAAATTTCAACTAAATCGGAGTTAAAAATTGGCCTCTGTGGTCATATGAGTGTAAATCGGGCGAAAGCTATATATGGGAGCTATATATAAATCTGAACCGATTTCAATCAAATTTGGCACGCATAGCTACAATGCTAACTCTACTTTGTGTGCCAAATGTTAACCAAACTGGGCCAAAACTCTGGCTTTGAGGACCCTATTAGTCAATATCGGGCGAAATATATATATGGGAGCTATATCTAAATCTGAACCGATTTCAATCAAATTTTGCACACTTGACTATACGACTAGGTGTTATGTTTGTACAAAATTTCAAGCAGATCGGTATAAAACTCTGGCTGCTGGTTCCATATTAGTGCATATCGGGCGAAAGATATATATGGGAGCTATATCTAAATCTGAACCGATTTCTTCCAAAATCAATAGGATTCTATTCTGACCCAAGTTAGGAACATGTGCCAAATTTGAAGGCGATTGGACTTAAATTGCGAACTAGACTTTGATCACAAAAATGTGTTCATAGACAGACGGACGGACGGACAGACGGACATGGTTATATCGACTCAGGGACCCACCCAGAGCATTATTGCCAAAGACACCATGTGTCTATCTCGTCTCCTTCTGGGTGTTACAAACATATGCACTAACTTATAATACCCTGTTCCACAGTGTGGCGCAGGGTATAAATATGGGAAAGATTTAAATCTGAAACAATTTTAAGGAAACTTCGAAAAAGTTTATTTATGATTTATCGCTCGATATATATGTATTACACATTTAGGAAAATAAGAGTAATTTTTACAACTTCTCGACTAAGCAGTGGTGATTTTATAAATGTTAGTATTTTGATCATTTTTGTCGAAATCAGAAAAACATATATATGGGAAATCTAAATCTGAACCGATTTCAACCAAATTTGGCACACATAGCTGCAATGCTAATTCTACTACCTGTGCAAAATTGCAACTAAATCGGAGTTAAAAATTGGCCTCTGTTGTCATATAGGTGTAAATCGGGCGAAAGCTATATATGGGAGATATATCTAAATCTGAACCGATTTCAACCAAATTTGGCACACTTGACTACACTACTAATTGTATTCCTAGTGCAAACTTTCAACCAAATTGGGCCAAAACTCTGGCTTCTGGTGCCATATAAGTCCATATCGGACGAAAAATATATATGGAAGATATATCTGAATATGAACCGATTTCAATCAAATTTGGCACACATGACTATACTACCAATTGTACTCCTCTGCAAAATTTCAAGCTAATCGGGATAAAACTCTGGCTTCTGGGTGCATATAAGTGCATATCGGGCGAAAGATATATATGGGAGCTATATCTAAATCTGAATCGATTTCAACCAAATTTGGCACGCATAGCTATAATGCTAATTCTACTCCCTGAGCAAAATTTCAACCAAATTGGGCCAAAACTCTGGCTTTTAGGACCATATTAGTCCATATCGGGCGAAAGATATATATGGGAGCTATATCTAAATCTGACCCGATTTCAATCAAATTTTGCACACTTGACTATACTACTAATTGTACTCCTAGTGCAAAATTTCAAGCTAATCGGGATAAAACTCTGGCTTCTGGATCCATATAAGTGCATATCGGGCGAAAGATATAGATGAGAGCTATATCTAAATCTGAATCGATTTCAACCAAATTTGGCACGCATAGCTGTAATGCTAATTCTACTCCCTGAGCAAAATTTCAACCAAATTGGGCCAAAACTCTGGCTTTTAGGACCATATTAGTCCATATCGGGCGAAAGATATATATGGGAGCTATATCTAAATCTGAACCGATTTCAATTAAATTTTGCACACTTGACTATACTACTAATTTTACTCCTAGTGCAAAATTTCAACCAAATTCGGCCAAAAATCTGGCTTCTGGGGCCATATAAGTCCATATCGGGCGAAAGATATATATGGGAGCTATATCTAAATCTGAACCGATTTCAATCAAATTTTGCACACTTGACTATACGACTAGCTGTTATGGTTGTACAAAATTTCAAGCAAATCGGTATAAAAATCCGGCTGCTGGGTCCATATTAGTGCATATCGGGCGAAAGATATATATGGGAGCTATATCTAAATCTGAACCGATTTCTTCCAAAATAGGGTTCTATTCTGATCCAAATTAGGAACATGTGCCAAATTTGAAGGCGATTGGACTTAAATTGCGACCTAGGTGTTAGGTTAGGTTATCTGCCAAATACCGATGTATCAGGCTCACTTAGACTATTCAGTCCATTGTGATACCACAGTGGTGAACTTCTCTTGCGACCTAGACTTTGATCACAAAAATGTGTTCACAGACAGGCGGACGGACGGACAGACGGACGGACATGGTTATATCGACTCAGGGACCAACCTATCTCGTCTCCTTCTGGGTGTTACAAACATATGCGCCACAGTGTGGCGCAGGGTATAAAAAATAACATATATGAAACTTCAATTTTCTATAGAAATAAAATGTTAAACAAAGGTTGACAAAATTTTAAATAGAAATACAATTTTTACAAAATTTTCTACAGGAATAAACTTCTGATAAAACATTCAATAAAAATAAAATTTTGACAAAATTTTCTATAGAAATAAAATTTCGACAAAATTTTCTATAGAAATAAAATTTTGACAAAATTTTCTATAAAAATAAAATTTTGAGAAAATTTTCTATAGAAATAAAATTTTGACAAAATTTTCTATAAAAATAAAATTTTGGAAAAATTTCTATTGAAATAAAATTTTGACAAAATTTTCTATATAAATATAATTTTGACAAAATTGTCTATAGAAATAACATTTTGACAAAATTTCCTATAGAAATTAAATGATGACAAAATTTTCAATAGAAATAACAATTTGAAAAAATTTTCTATAGAAATCACATTTTGACAAAATGTTCTATGAAATAATATTGTGACAACATTTTCTATAGAAATTAAATTTTGACAAAATTTTCTATAGAAATAAACTTTTGACAAAATTTTATATAGAAATAAAATTTTGACAAAATTTTCTATAAAATAAAATGTTGACAAAATTTTCTATAGAAATAAAATGTTGACAAAATTTTCTATAAAAATAAAATTTTGAAAAATTTTCTATAAAAATAAAATTTTGAAAAATTTTCTATATAAATATAATTTTGACAAAATTGTGTATAGAAATAAAAGTTTGACAAAAATTTCGATGAAATCAAATTTTGACAAAATGTTCTATTGAAGTAAAATGTTGACAAAATTTGCTATAGAAATAACATTTTGACAAAATTTTCTATAGAAATAACATTTTGAAAAAATTTTCTATAGAAATAAAATTTTGACAAAAATTTCTCTTGCGACCTAGACTTTGATCACAAAAATGTGTTCACAGACAGGCGGACGGACGGACAGACGGACGGACATGGTTATATCGACTCAGGGACCAACCTATCTCGTCTCCTTCTGGGTGTTACAAACATATGCGCCACAGTGTGGCGCAGGGTATAAAAAATAACATATATGAAACTTCAATTTTCTATAGAAATAAAATGTTAAACAAAGGTTGACAAAATTTTAAATAGAAATACAATTTTTACAAAATTTTCTACAGGAATAAACTTCTGATAAAACATTCAATAAAAATAAAATTTTGACAAAATTTTCTATAGAAATAAAATTTCGACAAAATTTTCTATAGAAATAAAATTTTGACAAAATTTTCTATAAAAATAAAATTTTGAGAAAATTTTCTATAGAAATAAAATTTTGACAAAATTTTCTATAAAAATAAAATTTTGGAAAAATTTCTATTGAAATAAAATTTTGACAAAATTTTCTATATAAATATAATTTTGACAAAATTGTCTATAGAAATAACATTTTGACAAAATTTCCTATAGAAATTAAATGATGACAAAATTTTCAATAGAAATAACAATTTGAAAAAATTTTCTATAGAAATCACATTTTGACAAAATGTTCTATGAAATAATATTGTGACAACATTTTCTATAGAAATTAAATTTTGACAAAATTTTCTATAGAAATAAACTTTTGACAAAATTTTATATAGAAATAAAATTTTGACAAAATTTTCTATAAAATAAAATGTTGACAAAATTTTCTATAGAAATAAAATGTTGACAAAATTTTCTATAAAAATAAAATTTTGAAAAATTTTCTATAAAAATAAAATTTTGAAAAATTTTCTATATAAATATAATTTTGACAAAATTGTGTATAGAAATAAAAGTTTGACAAAAATTTCGATGAAATCAAATTTTGACAAAATGTTCTATTGAAGTAAAATGTTGACAAAATTTGCTATAGAAATAACATTTTGACAAAATTTTCTATAGAAATAACATTTTGACAAAATTTTCTATAGAAATAAAATTTTGACAAAAATTTCGACGAAATCACATTTTGACAAAATGTTCTATGAAATAATATTGTGACAACATTTTCTATAGAAATTAAATTTTGACAAAATTTTCTATAGAAATAAACTTTTGACAAAATTTTATATAGAAATAAAATTTTGACAAAATTTTCTATAGAAATAAAATTTTGACAAAATTTTGTATACGAATAACATTTTGACAAAATATTCTATTCAATTCGATATCTTTTAATATTCATGATAGTTCAAACTATCAAAGTTCATTGTGATTAACTTATCCCTTTTTGTAGAAGTAGGAACTTTCCCTTGTTAAAGCAAGCTGAAATCGTTAAATTATTTAAAAGTCGAAAAATTTACAATTAAGGACATAATTATACACCTAATAAAATGTCGCTAATAGGAAAGACCATAATACTGAAATAAACTTTTAAAATAACAACCTAAAATAACATAATAAAACATTTCTTTCGAAACAAAAAAAAAAAACATTTTTTCATAGTTACCACAACATTTTAATAAAAAACTTCAAAATAAGATTTTTTTTTTATTTATTAGATTTTTGGTGAAATTTTCTTCAAATGTTTTTATATTATTTTTGGCAAGAGTAACAATGTATTGCATCCTAAACTTAAGGTCACACAATTTTTGTAATGGAATAAGACTATGTTTACAAAAATAAATCGCCATTTTTTACAAATTGCACAAATATCACAATTATCTAGAGCTTGTATACTTTGTGGATATTTCGATCAATATATCGTTAATAATTAAAATGAAATAGATAATCTAGAATTCCCACCATCCTTCAGGGTCCAGTATCAAAAGTCATTAACACTGTAACGGATATTTAGATAATCATTCCGGTTAGCTTTCTTCGACTCGTTTAATAAAATTATTTTTTCAATTTTTTTTATATTACTATAGCAACAATAAATTTGAAATTGTTTTAACCACCAGAAATTAAATCTACAAAACAAAAGTATTTCGTCCAATTAATGAAATTGAAAGAAACAAATCCAATCAATATTCTTAAATAAAATTTATATGTTTCTAATTTCTTGTTTTTGTGTTTTTTTTTTTGTATTTTTGTTATGACATTTATGGTCGCCCACAGATCGAATAAATAATTCTAATTGATTGTGAATACGAAGCATTTAATGCATTATTGTGGCAAGCAAATGTTAATTTATTATTATTATCCGGAATTCAATATTCAATTTGTCTAAAATCGTGCTACAGTAATCGAAATGTGTAGGAAGGATCTATAGATGAATGATCGATAATATGCGTCCATTTTAATAAACCATGATTAATTGAACACTTACTGCAATTGTGAGAGAAGTTTGAGATTTTTGCTAATTTAAAATGGCTTTCCCATATTTTTGGACTAATATACCTGCAGCACACACATACACTTATGGCATAAATTTAATTGTAGACGCAATGGTTGCAATAATAAATCGCTACTATATTAGCAGAGAAGAAACATGATTAGGTTAGGTTAAAGTGGCGGCCCGATTAAGATTCAGGCTGACTTAGACTATTCAGTCCATTGTGATACCACATTAACTTAAAGTACCTATTGACAGTTTGGCTGATAAGTCCCCGGTCTGACACATAGATGGCGTCGCCAATATTAAATGCATATTATTTTTATATAGTACCAACCTTCAAATGATTCGTGTTAAAATTTGACGTCTGTAAGTCAATGCGTTTGTGAGATAGAGCGTCTTTTGTGAAGCAACTTTTGTTATTGTGAAAAAAAATGGAAAAAAAGGAATTTCGTGTTTGGATAAAATACTGTTTTCTGAAGGGGAAAAAATTCGGTGGAAGCAAAAACTGGGCTTGATAATGAGTTTCCGGACTCTGCCCCAGGGAAATTAACAATAATTGATTGGTATGCTAAATTCTAGCGTGGTGAAATGAGCACGGAGGCCGGTGAACGCAGTGGACGCCTAAAAGAAGTGGTTACCGACGAAAATATCAAAAAAATCCACAAAATGATTTTGAATGACCGTAAAATGAAGCTGATCGAGATAGCAGAGGCCTTAAAGATATCAAAGGAACGTGTTGGTCATATCATTCATCAATATTTGGATATGCGGAAGCTCTGTGCAAAATGGGTGCAGCGCGAACTCACATTTGACCAAAAACAACAACATGTTGATGATTCTGAGCGGTGTTTGCAGCTGTTAACTCGTAATACACCCGAGTTTTTCGGTCGATATGTGACAATGGATGAAACATGGCTCCATCACTACACTCCTGAGTCCAATCGACAGTCGGCTGAGTGGACAGCGACCGGTGAACCGTCTCCGAAGCGTGGAAAGACTCAAAAGTCCGCTGGTAAAGTAATGGCCTCTGTTTTTTGGGATGCGCATGGAATAATTGTTATCGATTATCTTGAGAAGGGGAAAACCATCAACAGTGACTATTATATGGCGTTATTGGAGCGTTTGAAGGTCGAAATCGCGGCAAAACGGCCCCATATGAAGAAGAAAAAAGTGTTGTTCCACCAAGACAACGCACCGTACCACAAGTCATTGAGAACGATAGTCAAAATTCATGAATTGGGCTTCGAATTGCTTCCCTACCCACCGTATTCTCCAGATCTGGCCCCCAGCGACTTTTTCTTGTTCTCAGACCTCAAAAGGATGCTCGCAGGGAAAAAAAGTATATACGGCCGTAAGTTCGGCCAGGCCGAATCTTATGTACCGTCCACCATGGATTGCGTAGAAACTTCTACGAAAGACGGTCATCCACAAATTTCAACTCACTCGAATGAAATTTGCTCCTCCATGAGGCTCCAAAAAAACCAAATCGGTTTATAAGGGGGCTATAAATGATTATGGACTGATATGTACCACTTTTGGCGTGGTTGTTAAATATCATATACTATCACCACGTGCAAAATTTCAACCAGATCGTATGAATTTTGCTTCTCCAAAAGGCACCGGAGGTCAAATCTGGCGATCGGTTTATATGGGAGCTATATATAATTATGGACTGATAGGAACCAATTCCTGCATGGTTGTTGGATACCATATACTAACATCACATACCCAATTTCAACCGAATGGGATGAATTTTGCTCTTCCAAGGTGCTCCGGAGGTCAAATCTGGGGATCGTTTTATATGTGGCCTATATATAATTATGGACCAATATCGACCAATTTTTGCATGGGTGCTTGAGACCATATATTAACACCACGTACCAAATATCAACTGAATCAGATGAATTTTGGTCTTCCAAGAGGCTCCGGAGGTCAAATATGGTGATCGGTTTATATGGGGGCTATATATAATTATGGACCGATATGGACCAATTTTTGCATGGTCATTAGAGACCATATACTAACATCATGTACCAAATTTCAGCCGGATCGGATGAAATTTGTTTATCTTAGAGGCTCTGCAAGTCAAATCGGGGGTCGGTTTATATGGGGGCTATATATAATTATGGACCGATATGGACCAATTTTTGCATGGTCATTAGAGACCATATACTAACATCATGTACCAAATTTCAGCCGGATCGGATGAAATTTGTTTATCATAGAGGCTCTGCAAGCCAAATCGGGGGTCGGTTTATATGGGGGCTATATATAATTATGGACCGATGTGAACCAATTTTGAATGGTGTTTAGAGACCATATACTAACACCATGTACCAAATTTCAGCCGGATCGGATGAAATTTGCTTCTCTTAGAGGGTCTGCAAGCTAAATTATTGGGTCCCTTTATATGGGGCCTATACGTAAAAGTGGACCGATATGGCCCATTTGCAATACCATCTGACCTACATCAATAACAACTACTTGTGCCAAGTTTCAAGTCGATAGCTTGTTTCGTTCGGAAGTTAACGTGATTTCAACAGACGGACATGCTCAGATCGACTCAGAATTTCACCACGACCCAGAATATATATACTTTATGGGGTCTTAGAGCAATATTTCGATGTGTTACAAACGGAATGACAAAGTTAATATACCCCCCATCCTATGGTTGAGGGTATAAAAATTGGCTGCAATGAAAAGGTTATCGCCGAAACTGAGGCCTATTTTGAGACAAAACCGAAGGAGTACTATCAAAATGGTATCAAAAAATTAGAAGGTCGTTATAATCGTTGTATCGCTCTTGAAGGGAACTATGTTGAATAATAAAAACGAATTTTGACAAAAAAAAATGTGTTACATACTCCGAAAACCACTTGTCCATCCAATTTGGAGCCATCAGTGTAGAAATCTATATATCGTTTATTCCCCGGGGCTTGTATGCACCACGCCTCACTGTTGGGAATTAGAGTTTCAAACTTTTTGTCGAAAAGTGGTGTCGCCAAAGTATAATCCACTACGTAAGGCACATATGGCATTATTTTGAGGACCGAACTGTGACCGTAACTTTTTTCCGACCACAGCGATAGCTCGCGCAAACGCACAGTCGTTGTTGCAGCTGACTGTTTGGCCAAAATGTCTAAAGGCAATAGATGCAGTATGACATTAAGGGAATTTGTTCCTGTCTTGCTGAATGCTCCTGAGATATACAAGCACGCCATACGCTGAATTTTGTCTAAACTTGTCGGCTGGTGAAGTGCCGGCCACGACTACAACACCATATAGCATTATAGGTCTAACCACAGCCGTGTATAGCCAATGCACAATTTTTGGTTTTAGTCCCCACATTTTTCCTATTGCCTTTTTGCACTAGTACAAAGCTACCGTTGCTTTCCTCGCCCTTTTTCAATATTAAGCTTAAAATTCAGCTTCCTGTCCAAAATAATGCCAAGGTATTTTGTACACTCACCAAAGGGAATTTCAATACCCTCTAAGGATATGGGCTTAACCGTGGCAGTTTTGCGACCTTTGCAGTACATGACTAGTTCTGTCTTTGCAGGATTTACCCCAAGACCATTATCTTTCGCCCATTTCTCAGTCATCCGGAGGGCTCTCTGTATAATATCTCTGATGGTGGATGGGAATTTTCCCCTGACTGCTAGCGTCACATCATCTGCGTATGCCACCACTTTTATCCTTTCTTTTGCTAGGGAAACCAGAAGGTTGTTTATAGCAACATTCCAAAGAAGATGTGATAGAACTCCTCCTTGGGGAGTGTTCACATCTGTTCACATACCTTTGTATGTTTGCTTGTCCTAGTGTGGCTGAAATACGTCTCTTCGTTAGAAGTTCATCTAACAGCCTAAGTATACCTGGATCAACATTCAGAGTTGTCAGTCCATTTAAAATCGAGCTCGGATGAATGTTGTTGAACGCCCCTTCGATGTCTAGGAACGCCACGATTGTGTATTCTTTGACAGATAGTGAGCTTTCAATAAAGCTGACTAGTTCATGCATTGCGGTCTCAGTAAACCTGCCCTTCGAGTATGCATGCTGTCGTTTCGAGAGCAAACTTGAATCCATGCTAGTTCTAAGATAAATATCTATCATCCTCTCCAGAGTCTTAAGTAGGAATGAGGATAAGCTGATTGGTCGGAAATTCTTCGCACTTGAGTGAGAGGCTTTTCCCGCTTTAGGTATGAAAACGACTTTTGTTTCCCTCCACTTTCCTGGGATATATGCTAAGTTGATACATCCTATATATATCGCCGACAACCAAGGGATGATTCTGTCAGTCACTGCTTGTAACTCCGCCGGAGTAATTCCATCAAGTCGGGGGAATTTGAATGATCCAAAGCTATTTAACGCCCATTTTATTCTAGATTCCGATACAATTTCCTCGATAGGAAACGACCTCTGAGCCCCTGTGGCACAGCCAGAACATGGTTCGACCGTCTGATTTCCAGGAAAATGTGTGTCCAATAGTACCTCCAGCGTCTCCTCACTGGACGTTGTCCAATGGCTCTCCGATGTTTTAATGAAACCTGGAGCGGAGTTAGTGGATGCTAGTACCTTTCGTAGTCTGGAAGCCTCGGACGTATTTTCGATACTGCTGCAGTAATCATTCCAAGAGTTATGCTGTGCCTTCAGCATAACTCTCGCTTGTATTCTCGCAGATTCTTCTTGTAAGCGTCCCAATCCTCAGGAGCTCTGGTGGACTCTGCTTTGTTAAAGAGCTTCCTCCGATGTTTTAATGAAACCTGGAGCGGAGTTAGTGGATGCTAGTACCTTTCGTAGTCTGGAAGCCTCGGCCGTATTTTCAATACTGCTGCAGTAATCATTCCAAAAGTTATGCTGTGCCTTTCTCACTTCTCGCTTGTATTCTCTCAGATTCTTCTTGTAAGCGTCCCAATCCTCAGGAGCTCTGGTGGACTTTGCTTTGTTAAAGAGCTTCCTCCGATGTTTTAATGAAACCTGTAGCGGAGTTATTGAATGCTATTACCTTCCGTAGTCTGGAAGCCTCGGACGTATTTTCAATACTGCTGCAGTAATCATTTCAAGAGTTATGCTGTGCCTTTCTCAGTTCTCGCTTGTATTCTCTCAGATTCTTCTTGTAAGCGTCCCAATCCTCAGGAGCTCTGGTGGACTTTGCTGTGTTAAAGAGCTTCCTGTAGGATTTCCTCATATTCCTTAATTCCGTAGACCATCATGGTGGTCGATTTTTCCCCCTTGGCTTCCATCTAGGGCTTGCAGCTTTCAGTGAGATGTTGAAGGCTTTAGTAATCCTCTCCACTTCGTGTTCGATATCTTGCACAGTGCTCACATTTGTCTCTGGTATTTCCGGTATCATCATATTGAACGATTCCCTATATCTATTCCAATCAGCTTTCCTAACATTTGGCAGAAATATGGTCTTGGTGGTATGACCATCTAATTTGAAACTGATGTAGCGATGATCTGAGAAGCTATGTTCACTTAAGACCTGCCAATCAGATATCAGTTCTTGCGAGGCTAAGGTGACGTCCAAAACCTCTTGCCTGTTTTTAGTTGGGGCATCTCCCTTATTGCAGACTACCAAATTAGTACGCAAAATAAACTCTAGGAGTAACTCTCCTCTTGCATTAATGTCACCACTTCACCATATACTATGATGTGCATAGAATATGGGGAATGGTTAGCATGCCCGCCTTGCATACACAAGGTCGTGGGTTCGATTCCTGCTTCGACCGGACACCAAAAATTTTTCAGCGGTGGATTATCCCACCTCAGTAATGCTGGTGACATTTCTGATGGTTTCAAAACTTCTCTAAGTGTTTTCACTGCAATGTGGAAGGCATATAAAAACAATTATAAGAAAAAAGAGTGAAAAAGAAACATTATTTGAAAGACCAATTTCCTTTGATGATAAGTATGAAAGTTGTCCTACTTTTTCTGCTTACGATTAGCTGACATTTCGGAAGTCTGCAGTCTTAACCAGTACATTTGGTTCAGCCCGAACTGGTACCTCAGTTATTAAAATAACATAAGCATGCCATTGAAATATTTCTTAAATGTTAATCCCATGTATTATTTTGAAATAAATTAAACTATTGACCAATTAAAAGTTGTCACAGATAGTTATGGATATTTAAATAAAAAATTCTGGACAAACATGATTTTCTAAAGCAGGCATATCAAATATTCTGGAAGACACTATGTCTGAAACAAACAACATTATGTTGAAGATAAACGACAAGGCAGAAATTTAAGTACTATCTAATGATTTAATAATAAACAAAACTAAATTATATTCAAAAATCATAACTGTCAAAATAAGCTTATTATCTCGTGAAGTCTTCTAAGATTTCAACCACCAAATATTTGCTGTTTGATGCAAAATCAAAATCAGAGAGAATCACATGTTTTGGCTTTACGAATTTTTGCAATGACAATGACGCGTTAATAAAATACGTTAATCAAATGTGAGTTAGCAAGTTCTTCTTTCTAACAAATTCAAGTTAACGGAATTTAAAATTGCCTATTCATTGATTAATTCAAATTTTCGAATTAAAGAAGAATCTATGATTTATTGGTTTACTAGCGTAACCCGGCCCGCTTCGCTGCGCCTTCCGAAGCGTATTTGGAGGAACATTTTGCATTAACTTAGTCAACTATATCCTTCGTGCTAAAAACAAATTCGAAAAGATTTCAATTCTTTTAAACAAATCGGACTACTTGATTTTTCGTTTATAGGTACAAATACGGCGGGAGAAGTTGTACCCTTTCCTCCAAATTTTTTTTATAATGTTCTGTATTCAAGTAGTTGGACAATCTTCTACATTTCTTGTGAATTTTAAGTGGGGTTTGTCAAGGAAAGGTATCCTTCTCCTCAACATATCTGAAAACTAAGCACTATATTATAATAACATACAAAGAATAAATGTTTCCCATCCAATAAATCGGAAAAAGCAAAAGTAGTAAAAAAAATTTACCACATTAACATTTGCTAAAATGTTGGAAAATGATGCACCCTCTACGTTGGCTGCCAATTTCATGTAAATTTAAGTTCTTTACTAAAAAGAAGTCTGACAGAAGCCTGTACAAAAATCATAAAATTATGTACCGAGTTCCTATTTACGGACAACCCTCTACTTTCAATTTAAGAAAAAACAAGTACATACGGACGCAAGTTCGGCCAGGCCGAATCTTATGTACCCACCACCATGGATTGCGTAGAAACTTCTACGAAAGACTGTGATTTAGTCCATACATGGTATATATTAGACAAAAAAGTTATGTATAGTTAAGTCTACAAATAATTACGAATCGATATGGACTTTTTGTACGTAGAGAGCCAGAATTGAAATATGGGGGTCGCTTATATGGGGGCTGTATACAATTATGAACTTGATATGGACCAATTTTTGTGTGATTGGGGATCGATTTATCTGAGGGCCATATATAACTATAGACCGATATGGACCTAGTTAGGCATGGTTGTTAACGACCATATACTAGCACAATGTACCAAATTTCAACTCACTCGGATGAAATTTGCTCCTCCAAGAGGTTCCAAAACCAAATCTCGGGATAGGTTTATATGGGGCTATGTACGATTATGGACTGATATGGACCACTTTTGGCATGGTTGTTAAATATATACTACCACCACGTACCAAATTTCAAGCAGATCGGATGAATTTTGCTTCTCCAAAAGGCACCGGAGGTCAAATCTGGGGATCGGTTTATATGGGAGCTATATATAATTATGGACTGATAGGAACCAATTCCTGCATGGTTGTTGGATACCATATACTAACATCACGTACCAAATTTCAACCGAATGGCAAGAATTTTGCTCTTCCAAGGGGCTCTGGAGGTCAAATCTGGGGATCGGTTTATATGGGGCCTATATATAATTATGGACCGATATCGACCAATTTTTGCATGGGAGTTTGAGGCCATATATTAACACCACATACCAAATTTCAACTGAATCAGATGAATTTTGGTCTTCCAAGAGGTTCCGGAGGTCAAATCTGGTGATCGGTTTATATGGGGGCTATATATAATTATGAACCGATGTTGACCAATTTTTGCATGGTTGTTATAGACCATATACTAACATCACGTACAAAATTTCAGCCGGATCGGATGAAATTTGCTTCTCTTAGGGGCCTCGCAAGCCAAATCGGGGGATCGGTTTATATGGGGGCTATATATAATTATGGACCGATGTGGACCAATTTTTGCATGGTTATTAGAAACCATATACTAACACCATGTACCAAATTTCAGCCGGATCGGATGAAATTTGCTTCTCTTAGAGGCCTCGCAAACCAAATTTTGGGGTCCGTTTATATGGGGGCTATACGTAAAAGTGGACCGATATGGCCCATTTGCAATACCATCCGACCTACATCAATAACAACTACTTGTGCCAAGTTTCAAGTCGATAGCTTGTTTCGTTCGGAAGTTAGCGTGATTTCAACAGACGGACGGACGGACGGACGGACGGACATGCTCAGATCGACTCAGAATTTCACCACGACCCAGAATATATATACTTTATGGGGTCTTAGAGCAATATTTCGATGTGTTACAAACGGAATGACAAAGTTAATATACCCCCCATCCTATGGTGGTGGGTATAATGACAAAGTTAATATACCCCCCATCCTATGGTGGTGGGTATAAAAAAACGGACAAAAGGGAACCCTCTCTTTACTAAAATGAAGACTAAAAAGAAGTCTGGCAGAAGCCTGTACAAAAATCATAAAATTATGTACCGAGTTCCCATTTACGGACAACCCTCTACTTTCAATTTAAGAAAAAAACGAACAAAAGGGAACCCTCTCCCCACCTTCGCTCCACTCCGACCTGATATCGGACTATCACGTACCCTATATTAATTTCGCAACTACTCAATGGTCCCTATAAATTCCATCGAAGTAAATCGATAAAGTTTATTTCAATTTTCCCCTTCCCCAACCAGATATCGAAAAATCATATACTTATTTAAAAATTATGTAAATATTTAATCACCTCCTGCCACGTCCCTGTAAATTTCAAGTAGATCGGTGATGTTTAAATTTTGCTCTATTGTTTTAAAGGAACGTCACTTTCCCCGATACAATATCGACACCCCTAACCTTCCCTGAAAATTCTTGAAACTTTCCTTCAAGTGTGGGGCAAGGAAGGTTGCCTCTTCGTTCATAACCTTCCCCCACTGCTTTTGTAAATTTCAAGAAAACTTAAATTTTTTTTGTAGTTTTAGAGGAGGACCTCCTCCCCGACCAAATGTCGAAAAGCGTATCTTTTGTAAACGTCCCAGAAAATGTCAAGCAAATTATAAACCTAAAGGGGCGGCCTCTCTTCCATCCAAATATCACAAAATCAGGTATCAACTATTATGGTTGACGGAGGTTACGATCTCTCCCCAGTCCTCTGTAAATTTCAAGTAACTCGGTAAAGTTTAATTGTTTCTCTGTATGTACTTAAGTGAAGCGGATGTCTCCCTATGCCCTTTTATTTTTATTAAAAAATCAGGAACCTGATATAAATTTCGTAACCCATTTTTTCTGTAAAATTTCAGTCGGGGGAGTTTAGTTTTGTTTGAACTTTCAAAAAAAAAAACAAAATTTGGGCAAAGGGATGGTCCACCTCCCCGACCAAATATCGGAAAATAATGTAGCGGATTTTTGTCTACATGCCAACCCCAACATTCAATGAAAATTTCAAGCAAATTGCATAATTTTGTTCCAAGTTTCAAAAAGTACGGCAAGGGGGAGGTCCCCCTCCCCATCCACATATGAAATCATCGGGTACCCCATATTAATTCCATAACCTCACCACATGTTCTCTGTAAATCTCAGATAATTTAGAGAATTTTAGTTTTTTCACTGTACTTTAAAAAAAGTCGAACAAAGGAGAGGCCCCCCTCCGCCACAAATATCGAAATAAAAAGTAGCGGATCTTTGTCTAGATGCCAACCCCAATCTTCAACGAAAATTTCAACCAAATCGGTCAACTTTGGCCCAATTTTCAAAAAGTCCGACAAAGGGGAGGTCCCCCTCCGCGACCAGGTGTCAAAAAATGAGGTACCCTATTTTCACCACATGAACGCCCCCTACGATCTCTGAAAGTTTCAAGTAAATCGGTTCAGCCGTTTCGGAGCCAACTCGGTACATACAAACAAACAAACAAATAAACAAACATAAATTGAATTTTATATATATAGATAGATAAAAAAATATTTTTTTTGTTTTAGTTTCAAAAAGTATTTGGGTGGAGAATTCCTCAAAATAGAACCCTTAAAAAGTTGTGTGCTCAAATTTACCATATAATTTGGCATTTACTATTGAACTTTGAAATTACACTGACAAAAATTGACCTATTGCACAAAATTCAGGACGAATTTCTTTAAACTAAAGAAATTGGAGCCATTGTAAAGGGTGGTTAAATTGTAAGGGCCGATGTTGAATGTGAACCAGACCTAAACGCCAAGTTTTTTTCCGAATTTTATTTGACATTTCTCTATTTCAGACTTACTCAATTTGAACCATGGAGAGATACACAATTCAACGACGTGTTAAAGTTATCCAGACTAATTATGAAAATGGGCGTTCATTTTCGAAGAAAATCATCTTCTGTGATGAGGCACATTTTCATCTCAGTGGATTCGTCAATAAACAGAATTGCCGCATTTGGGCGAATCGGAATCCAAGAGTGATTGTCGAAAAACCAATGCACCCACAAAGAGTGACTGTTGGTGCGGTTTATGGGCTGGCGACATCATCGGGCCGTAAAATGAGGCCGGTCAAGCAGTTACTGTGAATGGTGTTCGCTATCGTGAGATGATAACGAACTTTTCATGACCCGAATCGGAAGATATGGATGTGGACGATATGTGTTTTCAGTAGGACAGTGCCACTTGTCACACAGCTAACGAAACAATGGCTCTTTTGCGCAACAAATTCAATGATCGTATTATCTCACGTAATGGCGATGTCAATTGGCCGCCAAGATCATGTGATTTGACACCGTTGGACTTTTTTCTTTGGGGTTATTTGAAAGAAAAGTTGTACGTGGATAAGCCAGCAACAATTCAAGAGCTAAAGGATGAGATAATTCGGCACTTTAACGGCATAGAACCTCAATTATGCCTCAGCGTCATCGAAAATTTGGACCATCGGATGGAGGTGTGCCACCGAGGTAGCGGCGCCCATTTGACCGATATTTTGTTCCATACATAATTAAGTAATACCAATATATCATAATAAAATAAAATTACAATAATTTCCTAAATAGTTTGTGTTTTATTCAAAATCAACATCGGCCCTTGAAATTTTAACCACCCTTTATATTATCCTTGTATACAAAGGGTCCGGGGTTCAATCCCAGTCTCAACCGAACACTAAAAATTGTTTCAGCGATGGCTTATTCCCTTTCTAACCTAACCCGTCCGTTCGTCTGTTGAAATCACGATCATTTCCGATCGAAACAAGCTATCGACTTGAAACTTGGCATAAGTAACATGTTATTGATGTAGGTCGAATGGTATTGCAAATGGGCCATATCGGACCACTTTTACGTATAGCCCCCATATAAACCGACGCCCAGATTTGGTTTGCGGAACCTCTTGGAGGAGCAAAATTCATCCGATCCATAATTATATATAGCCCCCACATAAACCGATCTCCAGATTTGTCCTCCGGAGCTTCTTGGAGGAGCAAAATTTATCCGAAGAAAAAAATTTCATCCGATCCGATTTAAATTCCGTACATGGTGTTTATATATGTCCTCTAACTTCCATGCAAAAATTTATCCATTCAAAAAATTTATCGGTTCATAATTCTATATAGCCCCTATTAAACCGATTCCCAGATTTGTCCTCCGGAGCTTCTTGGGGAGCAAAATTTATCCGATCCGGTTGAAATTTGGTACATGGTGTTAGTATATGGTCTCTAACAATCATGCAAC
Source organism: Haematobia irritans (assembly GCF_050003625.1). Lineage (NCBI taxonomy): Eukaryota > Metazoa > Arthropoda > Insecta > Diptera > Muscidae > Haematobia > Haematobia irritans. Next base: position 193,540,587 of record NC_134400.1, on the reverse strand, counting down.
AAATTGGACCAAATCGGTCTATAATTATATATAGCCCCCATATAAACCGATTCCCAGATTTGACCTCCGGAGCCTTTTGGAGGAGCACTATTCATTCTATCCGTTTGAAATTTGGTAGGTGGTGTTAGTATATGGTATCTAACAGTTATTCAAAAAATAGTCCATATCGGTCCATAATTATATATAGCCCCCATAAAAATAAACCAATCCCCAGATTTGACCTCCGGAGCCCATCGGGGGAGAAAAATTCATCCGATCTGGCTAAAATTTGGTACGTGCTGTTAGTATATGATCTCTAACAAGCATGCAAAAATTGGTCCATATCATATGTAGCCGCCATATAAACTAATCCCCAGATTTGGTTTTGCAACTTCTTGGAGGAGCAAATTTCATCCGGTTCAGTTGAAAGTTTGTATTTTGTGTAAATATATGAACACAAACAACCATGCACGATTTTAACCATATCGGTCCATAATTACATATAGCCCCCATATAACCCGATTCTCTGATTTGATCTCCGTGGCCTCTTGGAGGAGCAAAATTCGTCCGATTCGGTTGAAATTTGGTACATTGTGCTACTATAAGGCCGCTAACAATCATGCCAAACTTGGTCCGAATTTGTCTATAGTTACCCAGCAAAAAAAGCGTCTCCAAAAAAGTAATGAAAATGTTCTTTTTGGATCCGGAAGTGGTGCAAAAATGACGCAGAAGCGATGAATTTAACATGGGCTTGTCATACGACGGAAGTCCTCCATTTCAACAGCATTACTTCTTTAGGTGTGATCCGAATTCAATTTGAACAAAATTTTCTATAGAAATAAAATTTTGACAATGATGAAAATTTTATTATGAACCGAATACCGAGAAAATAACATTTTAGTGACAAACATGTTACATGGTCACCATACAAAAATAACATTTTGCTCTTGAAACATGTTTGAGGTGATCATATTCCTTCTCTGCGTGTAGTGGCAACCATGATTATGAACCGATATGGACCAATTTTTGTGTGATTGGACCAATTTTGGTATGGTTGTTAGCGACCATATACTAACACCACGTTCCTAATTTGAACCGGATCGGATGAATTTTGCTGCTCCAAGAGGCTCCGGAGGTCAAATCTGGAGAACGTTTTATATGGGGGCTATATATAATTATAATTATAATAACATTTTAGTGACAAACATGTTACATGGTCACCATACAAAAATAACATTTTGCTCTTGAAACATGTTTGAGGTGATCATATTCCTTCTCTGCGTGTAGTGGCAACCATGATTATGAACCGATATGGACCAATTTTTGTGTGATTGGGCCAATTTTGGTATGGTTGTTAGCGACCATATACTAACACCACGTTCCTAATTTGAACCGGATCGGATGAATTTTGCTGCTCCAAGAGGCTCCGGAGGTCAAATCTGGAGAACGTTTTATATGGGGGCTATATATAATTATGGACCGATATGGACCAATTCTGACACGCTTGTTAAAGATCATATACTAACACTATGTTCCAAATTACAACCGGATTGGATGAAATTTGCTTCTCTTGGAGACTTCGCAAGCCAAATCTGGGGATCGGTTTATATGGAGGCTATAAATAATTATGAACCGGTGTGGACCAATTTTTGCATGGTTGTTAGAGACCATATACCAATATCATGTACCAAATTTCAGACGGATCGGATGAAATTTGCTTCTCTTTGAGGCTCCGCAACCCAAATCTGGGGATCGGTTTATGTGGGCGCTATATATAATTATGGACCGATGGGGACCAATTTTTGCACGGTTGTTAGAGATCATATACCAACACCATGTACCAAATTTCAGCCGGATCGGGTGCAATTTGCTTCTCTTTGAGGCTTCGCAAGCCAAATCTGGAGATCGGTTTATATGGGGTCTATATATAATTATGGACCGATATGGACCAATTCTGGCACGGTTGTTAGAGACAATATACCAACATCATGTACCGAATTTCAGCCGCATCGGATGAAATTTGCTTCTCATGGAGATTTCGCAAACCAAATCTGGGGATCGGTTTATATGGGGGCTATATATAATTATGAACCGATGTGGACCAATTTTTGCATGGTTGTTAGAGACCATATACCAACACTATGTACCAAATTTCAGCCGGATCGGATGCAATTTGCTTCTCTTTGAGGCTTCGCAAGCAAAATCTGGAGATCGGTTTATATGGGGTCTATATATAATTATGGACTGATGTAGTGCAATTTTTGCACGGTTGTTAGAGACCATATACCAACATCATGTACCGAATTTCAACCGAATGGGAAGAATTTTACTCTTCCAAGGTGCTCCGGAGGTTAAATCTGGGGATCGGTTTATATGGGGGCTATATATAATTATGGACCGATATGGACCAATGTTTGCATGGTCATTAGAGACCATATACTAACATCATGTACCAAATTTCAGCCGGATCGGATGAAATTTGCTTCTCTTAGAGGCTCCGCAAGCCAAATCGGGGATCGGTTTATATGGGGGCTATTTATAATTATGGACCGATATGGACCAATGTTTGCATGGTCATTAGAGACCATATACTAACATCATGTGCCAAATTTCAGCCGGATCGGATGAAATTTGCTTCTCTTAGAGGCTCCGCAAGCCAAATCGGGGGATCGGTGTATATGGGGGCCATATATAATTATGGACCGATATGGACCAGTTTTTGCATGGTTGTTCAAGACCTTATACTAACACCATGTACCAAATTTCAGCCGGATCGGATGAAATATGCTTCTCTTAGAGGCTCTGCAAGCCAAATCGGGGGATCGGTTTATATGGGGGCTATATATAATTATGGACCGATGTGGACCAATTTTTGCATGGTTATTAGAGACCATATACTAACACCATGTACCAAATTTCAGCCGGATCGGATGAAATTTGCTTCTCTTAGAGGCCTCGCAAGCCAAATTTGGGGGTCCGTTTATATGGGGGCTATACGTAAAAGTGGACCGATGTGGACCAATTTTTGCATGGTTGATAGAGACCATATACTAACATTATGTACCAAATTTCAGCAGGATCGGATGAAATTTGCTTCTCTTTTAGGCTCCGCAAGCCAAATCTGGGGATCGGTTTATATGGGGGCTATATATAATTATGGACCGATATGGACCAATTTTTGCATGGTTGTTAGTGACCATATACCAATGTACCAAATTTCAGCCGGATCGGATGAAATTTGCTTCTGTTAGAGGCTCCACAAGCCAAATCTTAGGGTCCCTTTATATGGTGGCTATACGTAAAAGTGGACCGATATGGCCCATTTTCAATACCATCCGACCTACATCGATAACAACTACTTGTGCCAAGTTTCACGTCGATAGCTTAGAGCAATATTTCGATGTGTTACAAACGGAATGACAAAGTTAATATACCCCCATCCTATGATGGAGGGTATAAAAATTGAATTAAAAGAACTTCCTGGGTAGTTAAAATAAAGAATGGGAGTGCATCTTCTGGAAGTGCTTTTAAAGTTGTGCTTTTGAAAGAACTTCCAATTTTTTTCCTGGGTATATATAGCCCGCAGATAAGCCGATCCCCACACGGACGAAAAAGACTGCTTTTCATATGTTTGGGTGTGAAAATTATATATTTGAAACTCAAATTGGTTAACACAATATTTTTGAGTTGAAGCATATAATGTTCATAAAGTAGCATAATATGTTTGGGACATATATGTTAATATGTTACAACATATGTTATTAAGTTTGGGACATAAAATACTTGTAAATATAAAATGCTTGGATGTAAACATATATTAATTTGGAAATATTCTATAAACATATATGTGTTTAGAAAGAGAGACTTAGAGAGTATGCTGAAAGTAAACGAATGGAAGTAACTAATTGGCGCCTTAAAAATATATATACACAAAGAAAATTTCATTAAAATTTTTGCTACCAGTGTATGCCTAAGTTGAAATACAACAATACAAACAATATTTTGTTTGGACCAATGCTGAAAATATATATGCTTGAAGCAAAATATGTTTACTGAAGCGACTTTTTTTCGAGGGTGAAATCACACAAAAATGTCACATATTTGCATGTCTTTTTTTTAACATAAGGCGGCAACATTTTAAAGATTTTTGAAGCGACTAAATTATAAATTTAAATAAAAATACTCGTAAATTAAACCTCAACATAATAAGAAGAGAAAAGAAGTCATAGAATAGCCAAGAACTAGTAAAAAAAATAAAATTAAATTTCAAGATGGTTATGGCAAGGCATAGTATTCCGAAACCGAATCCCAGCTGATAATAAGGTGATAAAACTGTTTTACCATATGTTTTCATACCTCTTACCCGACATTTTGAAATTTTCGCGATTTTATTTTTTGAAGGAAGGTGTATGGTTGTTGTCTTTCCAAAAAAGTTGTCCTATACATTAAATACTAGATTATGTTCAGTTCAAAAATAATACAAGTTTTAATTATATTTATACCATATTTTCTGTTGGCCTTTTTCAACTCGATCCTTTGCATAGACAAACTTTTGGTTCATTACTTGGCTCATTTTTGTGCCAGACGCATTTTTATACCCTCCACCATAGGAAGGGGGTATATAAACTTTGTCATTCCGTTTGTAACAAATATTGCTCTAAGACCCAAAATATTGCTCTAAGACCCCATAAAGTATATATATTCTGGGTCGTGGTGAAATTCTGAGTCGATCTGAGCATGTCCGTCCGTCCGTCTGTTGAAATCACGCTAACTTCCGCACGAAACCAGCTATCGACTTGAAACTTGGCACAAGTAGTTGTTATTGATGTAGGTCGGATGGTATTGCAAATGGGCCATATCGGTCCACTTTTACGTATAGCCCCCATGTAAACGGACCCCCAAATTTGGCTTGTGATTGCTCTAAGACAAGCAAATTTCATCCGATCAGGCTGAAATTTGGTACATGGTGTCAGCATATGATATCGGTTCATAATCATGGTTGTCACTCGAGCCAAAAATAATCTACCAAAATATATGTTCTCTAATGACCATGTAAAAATTGGTTCACATCGGCCCATAATTATTTATAGCCCCCATATAAACGGACCTGGCTTTCAGACCCTCTAAGAGAAGCAACTTTCATCCGATCCGGCTGAAATTTGGTACATGGTGTTAGTATATGGTCTCTAACAGCCATGCAAAATTGGTCCACATCGGTCCATAATTATATATAGCCCCCAAATTTCATCCGATCCGGCTGAAATTATTATTTTTTGAAGGAAGGTGTATGGTTGTATAGCCCCCATATAAACCAATCCACAGATTTGTCCTCCGGAGCCTCTTGGAGGAGTAAAATTTATCCGATCCGGTTGAATTTTGGAACATGGTATTAGAATGTGGTCTCTAACAAACACGCAAGAATTGGTCCATATCGGTCCATAATTATATATAGCCCCCATATAAATCGATCCCCAGATTTGTCCTCCGGAGCCTCTTGGAGGAGCAAAATTCATCCGATCCGGTTGAAATTTGGTACGTGGTGTTAGTATATGGTCTCTAACAACCATGCCTGAATTAGTCCATATCGGTCCATAATTATATATAGCCCCCATATAAGCCGATCCCCAGATTTGACCTCCGAAGCCTCTTAGAGGAGCAAAATTCATTCGATCCGGTCGAAATTTGGTACGTGGTGTTAGTATATGGTCTCTAACAACCATGCAAGAAATGGTCCATATCGGTCCATAATTATATATAGCCCCCCTATAAACCGATCCCCAGATTTGGCTTGCGGAGCCTCGAAGAGAAGCAAAATTCATCCGATCCGGTTGAAATTTGGTACGTGGTGTTAGTATATGGTTTCTAACAACCATGAAAGAATTGCTCCATATCGGTCCATAATTATATATAGCCCCCATATAAACCAATCCACAGATTTGTCCTCCGGAGCCTCTTAGAGGAGCAAAATTCATCCGATCCGGTTGAATTTTGGAACATGGTATTAGAATGTTGTCTCTAACAAACACGCAAGAATTGGTCCATATCGGTCCATAATTATATATAGCCCCCATATAAACCGTTCTCCTGATTTGATCTCCGGAGCCTCTTGGAGGAGCAAAATTCATCCGATCCGGTTGAAATTTGCAACGTGGTGTTAGTATAAGGCCGCTAATACCCATGCCAAAATTGATCCATATCGGTCTATAGTTATATATAGCCGATCCCCAATCACACAAAAATTGGTCCATATCGGTTCATAATCATGGTTGCCACTCGATCCAAAAATAATCTACCAAAATTTCATTTTATATTTCTGGATAATTATCGTTGACTTTTTTATTTATCTTTAAGAATTATTTTTCATAGTTTCGTCTATAGGTCGATTAAAAAACATAGATATGATGTTTTTCTTTTATTTTTATTTCCAATATTTCGGTTGACTTCGTCAAAACCGTTTTCAAGGCTGAAGTGAAACAAAAAACAGAAAATTGTTTTTAAATTTAATTACAAAAATCACTAACAAACAAGACCAAACAATAAATTATTAAACTATTATAATTTACATTTGTTCTGGTGTACACAGCTTCACACTCTGTTTTACACTGAATTTAACTTTCTATTGTGCTTTTGTATTGTATGTCTATATATTCGAGCGCAGTTCTCAATGTCTTTCTTGTAATTCATTCTCTCGTCAGGTGGAGTGTTGATAATGTGTAGCATCTCAAGAGTAAATCTGCGTCTGTAATTGTTTTCGTGGTCTAAAATTTCTACCCCTTCAAAGTTTGGCTTGTGACCAGTCTGCGCACAGTGGGCCGCGAGTGCTGTTTTCTGCTCCATGGGTTTGTCAGTGGCTTTAATGACAGATTTGTGAGAAGATAGTCTGGTTTTGAGTTTTGTCATTGTAGTGCCAATATATGTCTTTTGACATAAATTAGATTTGTCACCTTTACATTTAATCTTATATATTATATTGCTTTTATCGTCATTTTTAATTTTGGTTTTAGTTTTGCTAAGTAGTCCCTTTACTGTTTTGGTAGTCTTTAACGCGAGCTGATATTTATCTTTGTCGTATATATCAGACTTACACAGTCGCTCCGAAAAGCCAGCTATATAAGTCACTGGCTTGTAAATTTTCATAACTTTTTCGTTATTCTCATTTTTGTTGTTCATCTGTTTCGATTTTACCTTATTTATTAGATTCTGAATTGTTCTTTTTGGGAAGTCATTATTGGTAAGTATCTTTCTAATTTTCTCTTCATTTTCCAAGTGAAATCCAGGATCACTAATGCTGAGTACTCTTCTGATGAAGTTAGTCGCAGTGTTAATTATGATACGTTTGTTATGATTGGAATAAAAGTTAAGTAGACGTCCAGAAGCTGTTGGTTTTTGATACCAGTTTAATTTTAGTTGGTTACCTTGTCTATGAACTATTGTGTCAAGATATGGCAACTTTTGGTCCAGCTCCTCTTCCTTCGTGAATTGGATTTGTCGGTTGTAAGAATTTAAAGCGTTAAGCGTTTCTTCGACGTCTGATATTTTTATAATGGCGAATATGTCATCTACATACTTAGTTACTACACGAGGCTTGGTTGTCTTCTTAAATACGTCGTCCAAAAGTTCCTCCATAGTGATGTCCGCTATGATTGGTGAAGCGGGGGATCCCATGGGCATGCCTTTTAGTTGCTCATAAACTCTGTCCTCAAATTTGAAATATCGTGTATCCTTAATGCAAAATATTATTAAATCTTTGAATATGTCTTTTGTTATTCCTGTATATTGCTCAATTTTTGTCCATTTTCTTTCAATCGTCTGAATCGCCAAGTTTATGGGTATACTTGGAAACAGGGATACAACGTCAAAGGAGATTAGAACTTCGTCATCTTGTATTGGCATGTCATTCACTTTAGACTTAAAGGCTATCGAGTCTTTTACATTGTATTTTGAGTCTTCTGTAATATTCTTTAATATGTTTACTATGTATTTGCATAGATTATACGAAGGTGAGTTTACTGACGAACAAATAGGTCGTAATGGCGTGCCCTCCTTGTGTATTTTTGGTAGACCGTAAATCCTTGGCGCTATTGCGGTCCTGCTTGTCAATTTGTTTTTTTCTTGCATACTAATAATATTAAGGTTAAACAGTTTATCCACTAATTTATTATTCTTTGTCTGGAGTCTTGAAGTAGGATCCACTTTTAATCGTTTGTACGTACACATATCGTGTACAATCTCTTTCATCTTTAAATTGTATTCCATTTTGTCCATTGCCACTGTTTTTCCCCCTTTGTCACTAGTTAGAATCAGAATGTCGTCATTGTCCTTTAAATATTTTCTTGTTTGTACCACTGCATTTGCTGTATATCTGTCTCTCATGCTCAGTTTCGGTTTACGCAAATGATCGTCTATTAATGTTGTAAGTTTAGTTCTCGCCATCTCCTGTCTCTCTCTGCTCTCAATCGTCTGTATGCAATCCTCTCCTTCTGCAATCGCTTGCAATAGTGGAAATTGTGTGTTGGTGTGCGGGAGAGCGTGTTTGGGGCCTAGTGAGAGTATCCATTGCACTTCTCTCGGTATATCTTTCTCTGTCTTATTCACAAACCAATCGTTGTTAGTTTTGATGTTAAGTTGTTTATTTTGTTGTTTTTTGAGTACTTGTAACTTTTTGATGTGAGTGGCTTTGTTCTTCTGTGCTCTGCTCTTGTATAGAATTCTTTCACTGTCCAAGTATAGATTGAGATCTTCTTGTGTGAGAAGCTCAACTAATTGAGTTTGCGCGCAATTATTGTTTTGTTGGGTTTCGTGTATTTGTTTGTGTTTGTACTCAATCAAAAGTTTTAAGATTTTCATATGAAAGTTATATGTGTGCTTTTGTAATGTTTTGTCTATATTTGGCGGGATAATTTTGTTTTTGTCTGTTTTGAAAATAGTATATGTGTGTTTGGTTGCATTCCTAACGAAGTTTGGTATGATACCTGCTCTCTTGCATTTTATCAGAAATGTTACAGAAGATTTTAGATTCGCTGTCTGCTTAAGAGTTTTTGAGTATCGTTTGGTAGCATTATATGTGTGATGATTGTATTTATGTTTGATATTTGTGTAGATTGTCATGGTGGAATGATTAATACGGCGTGCCTCCCGTTTATTTATATTTCTGGATAATTATCGTTGACCTTTTTATTCATCTTTAAGAATTATTTTTCATAGTTTCGGCTATAGGTCGATTAAAAAACATAGATATGATGTTTTTCTTTTATTTTTATTTCCAATATTTCGGTTGACTTCGTCAAAACCGTTTTCAAGGCTGAAGTGAAACAAAAAACAGAAAATTGTTTTTAAATTTAATTACAAAAATCACTAACAAACAAAACCAAACAATAAATTATTAAACTATTATAATTTACATTTGTTCTGGTGTACACAGCTTCACACTCTGTTTTACACTGAATTTAACTTTCTATTGTGCTTTTGTATTGTATGTCTATATATTCGAGCGCAGTTCTCAATGTCTTTCTTGTAATTCATTCTCTCGTCAGGTGGAGTGTTGATAATGTGTAGCATCTCAAGAGTAAATCTGCGTCTGTAATTGTTTTCGTGGTCTAAAATTTCTACCCCTTCAAAGTTTGGCTTGTGACCAGTCTGCGCACAGTGGGCCGCGAGTGCTGTTTTCTGCTCCATGGGTTTGTCAGTGGCTTTAATGACAGATTTGTGAGAAGATAGTTTGGTTTTGAGTTTTGTCATTGTAGTGCCAATATATGTCTTTTGACATAAATTAGATTTGTCACCTTTACATTTAATCTTATATATTATATTGCTTTTATCGTCATTTTTAATTTTGGTTTTAGTTTTGCTAAGTAGTCCCTTTACTGTTTTGGTAGTCTTTAACACGAGCTGATATTTATCTTTGTCGTATATATCAGACTTACACAGTCGCTCCGAAAAGCCAGCTATATAAGTCACTGGCTTGTAAATTTTCATAACTTTTTCGTTATTCTCATTTTTGTTGTTCATCTGTTTCGATTTTACCTTATTTATTAGATTCTGAATTGTTCTTTTTGGGAAGTCATTATTGGTAAGTATCTTTCTAATTTTCTCTTCATTTTCCAAGTGAAATCCAGGATCACTAATGCTGAGTACTCTTCTGATGAAGTTAGTCGCAGTGTTAATTATGATACGTTTGTTATGATTGGAATAAAAGTTAAGTAGACGTCCAGAAGCTGTTGGTTTTTGATACCAGTTTAATTTTAGTTGGTCAACGATAATTATCCAGAAATATAAATAAACGGGAGGCACGCCGTATTAATCATTCCACCATGACAATCTACACAAATATCAAAAATAAATACAATCATCACACATATAATGCTACCAAACGATACCCAAAAACTCTTAAGCAGACAGCGAATCTAAAATCTTCTGTAACATTTCTGATAAAATGCAAGAGAGCAGGTATCATACCAAACTTCGTTAGGAATGCAACCAAAAACACATATACTATTTTCAAAACAGACAAAAACAAAATTATCCCGCCAAATATAGACAAAACATTACAAAAGCACACATATAACTTTCATATGAAAATCTTAAAACTTTTGATTGAGTACAAACACAAACAAATACACGAAACCCAACAAAACAATAATTGCGCGCAAACTCAATTAGTTGAGCTTCTCACACAAGAAGATCTCAATCTATACTTGGACAGTGAAAGAATTCTATACAAGAGCAGAGCACAGAAGAACAAAGCCACTCACATCAAAAAGTTACAAGTACTCAAACAACAACAAAATAAACAACTTAACATCAAAACTAACAACGATTGGTTTGTGAATAAGACAGAGAAAGATATACCGAGAGAAGTGCAATGGATACTCTCACTAGGCCCCAAACACGCTCTCCCGCACACCAACACACAATTTCCACTATTGCAAGCGATTGCAGAAGGAGAGGATTGCATACAGACGATTGAGAGCAGAGAGAGACAGGAGATGGCGAGAACTAAACTTACAACATTAATAGACGATCATTTGCGTAAACCGAAACTGAGCATGAGAGACAGATATACAGCAAATGCAGTGGTACAAACAAGAAAATATTTAAAGGACAATGACGACATTCTGATTCTAACTAGTGACAAAGGGGGAAAAACAGTGGCAATGGACAAAATGGAATACAATTTAAAGATGAAAGAGATTGTACACGATATGTGTACGTACAAACGATTAAAAGTGGATCCTACTTCAAGACTCCAGACAAAGAATAATAAATTAGTGGATAAACTGTTTAACCTTAATATTATTAGTATGCAAGAAAAAAACAAATTGACAAGCAGGACCGCAATAGCGCCAAGGATTTACGGTCTACCAAAAATACACAAGGAGGGCACGCCATTACGACCTATTTGTTCGTCAGTAAACTCACCTTCGTATAATCTATGCAAATACATAGTAAACATATTAAAGAATATTACAGAAGACTCAAAATACAATGTAAAAGACTCGATAGCCTTTAAGTCTAAAGTGAATGACATGCCAATACAAGATGACGAAGTTCTAATCTCCTTTGACGTTGTATCCCTGTTTCCAAGTATACCCATAAACTTGGCGATTCAGACGATTGAAAGAAAATTGACAAAAATTGAGCAATATACAGGAATAACAAAAGACATATTCAAAGATTTAATAATATTTTGCATTAAGGATACACGATATTTCAAATTTGAGGACAGAGTTTATGAGCAACTAAAAGGCATGCCCATGGGATCCCCCGCTTCACCAATCATAGCGGACATCATTATGGAGGAACTTTTGGACGACGTATTTAAGAAGACAACCAAGCCTCGTGTAGTAACTAAGTATGTAGATGACATATTCGCCATTATAAAAATATCAGACGTCGAAGAAACGCTTAACGCTTTAAATTCTTACAACCGACAAATCCAATTCACGAAGGAAGAGGAGCTGGACCAAAAGTTGCCATATCTTGACACAATAGTTCATAGACAAGGTAACCAACTAAAATTAAACTGGTATCAAAAACCAACAGCTTCTGGACGTCTACTTAACTTTTATTCCAATCATAACAAACGTATCATAATTAACACTGCGACTAACTTCATCAGAAGAGTACTCAGCATTAGTGATCCTGGATTTCACTTGGAAAATGAAGAGAAAATTAGAAAGATACTTACCAATAATGACTTCCCAAAAAGAACAATTCAGAATCTAATAAATAAGGTAAAATCGAAACAGATGAACAACAAAAATGAGAATAACGAAAAAGTTATGAAAATTTACAAGCCAGTGACTTATATAGCTGGCTTTTCGGAGCGACTGTGTAAGTCTGATATATACGACAAAGATAAATATCAGCTCGCGTTAAAGACTACCAAAACAGTAAAGGGACTACTTAGCAAAACTAAAACCAAAATTAAAAATGACGATAAAAGCAATATAATATATAAGATTAAATGTAAAGGTGACAAATCTAATTTATGTCAAAAGACATATATTGGCACTACAATGACAAAACTCAAAACCAGACTATCTTCTCACAAATCTGTCATTAAAGCCACTGACAAACCCATGGAGCAGAAAACAGCACTCGCGGCCCACTGTGCGCAGACTGGTCACAAGCCAAACTTTGAAGGGGTAGAAATTTTAGACCACGAAAACAATTACAGACGCAGATTTACTCTTGAGATGCTACACATTATCAACACTCCACCTGACGAGAGAATGAATTACAAGAAAGACATTGAGAACTGCGCTCGAATATATAGACATACAATACAAAAGCACAATAGAAAGTTAAATTCAGTGTAAAACAGAGTGTGAAGCTGTGTACACCAGAACAAATGTAAATTATAATAGTTTAATAATTTATTGTTTGGTCTTGTTTGTTAGTGATTTTTGTAATTAAATTTAAAAACAATTTTCTGTTTTTTGTTTCACTTCAGCCTTGAAAACGGTTTTGACGAAGTCAACCGAAATATTGGAAATAAAAATAAAAGAAAAACATCATATCTATGTTTTTTAATCGACCTATAGACGAAACTATGAAAAATAATTCTTAAAAATTGCATTTTTATAGAAAACATTGTCAAAATGTTATTTTGACAAAATTTTATTTCTATAGAAAATTTTGTCAAAATTTTATTTCTATAGAAAATTGTTTCCAAATTTTATTTCTATAGAAAATTTTGCCACTTTGTCATTATTTCTATAGAAAATTTTTTCCAAATTTTATTTCTATAGAAAATTTTGTCAAAATTTTATTTCTATAGAAATTTTTTTCCAAATTTTATTGCTATAGAAAATTTTGTCAAAATTTTACTTCTATAGAAAATGTTGTCAAAATTTTATTTTGTCAAAATTTTATTTCTATAGAAACTTTAAACTTAATTATATACGTAGTTAATCGGCCCTTTTGTAGTTTAATATATACCACGTATGGATTATGTGGTATATATTACGTTGGTAGGAAGTTTTATGATACCTTGCCATCGGCTTCAGTAGACGTTTCTACGCAATCCATGGTGGAGGGTACATAAGCTTCGGCCTGGCCGAACTTACGGCCGTATATACTTGTTTTAACTTTAGGTGAACTATTTCTATATAAATCTTCTTCCAAACTTCGCATGTTACAACAATTTCAGAATTTTTAAATATTGTTCATAGAACTACTTCCAAACTTTGCTTGTATCCACGTTTGCTAATACTGTGTATTTATCGCTGTTTTTGTTCACCTATCAAACGGTCATACGAATTTTCCGGAAAAAACTAGTCCATCAGAACATTTTTAAGTTATTCGCTAATGATATAAACTATCGCACTTGTTCTTGAAAACTCTATGAAAATTATTTTTATATATAATTATTGACAGTTCTTCCAAACTTCTTCAAATTATTCATCGATATCTTCGAAATACTGTGCAACACTGTATAACAGTAACAACAATACCCATCAAGTGATGCCAATAAAAAAATATTCCTAAAACAAATTAAAGTAATCTGCACATTCTCTCGTGCCAACACACACACGCACACTTCGGACAAAATAATAGCCACGCATACTCAATCCAATTGACGATTCGCATAAAACAACAACAACAAGTATTAACCGAACCAATAATCTATGGGCCGACCAACAAGCCATCAACTACTTAAATTACCAACAACAATAGACCCTCTTCGTATTGTTGTTGGCAGTAATGGTGTTGGCGTTTTGTTTTTGTTGTTTTTTTATTGTATGGTGTTGATTGTTGTGATGTGTTTTGTATTGTTTTTTAGCATGTTTCCATACCATCGTAGCGCAAGAGGGGCAGTATGTACGATATTTTAAGGGGTTTGTAACATTTGATCTTGTAATTGAATTCCAATAATCAAATTTAATGAATGGGATTTAGTTAGGATGGAAGAAAGCCCTTTTTTCACTACCAAGAATTTGGAGACGGAATGGGCGAAATATTTTTTTCGCGACGAACTAATACAATAACCTTGTCAGCAAACATGTCTTCTTTTCTTGTCTACTTAAACTCCTCAACAACTTTGATGTTTTCTCTCTCAAAAGAGCAGAGTCATTTCTTAAATGAAAATTACATTTGATGACAGCAAAGAATACTCACATGTATTAAGACCCAGCTTTGTCATTACTAAACTGGAGAGCTGGGTGTCTTTCTCTACGGAATGTATATCGAACCCCGGACGGGTTCAAGAATAGCCATTGATGTCAAGGTTGCTACAGTTGCTAGAATTCTACCAAAAATGGTGGACTTTTTACTGTTTGGTAGATTAGTGGAATTCTTCATGTATTGGTAGATTTTGCAAAATCTTTCTCCCCAACTAAGAGGTACTTCAAATTGATGGATTTTGTACGATAGTTTATTATATTTGATTTTCTTAGATTAGTACTTCAATTTATTTAGAGTATACTAATAGAAAAAATTACGTTCCATAGTCGTGAACGGACGGTGACAAAATGAAACGGAAACGTTCACAAAAAATCGAAACGGAATGTTCCCAATTTCGTCCACGGGCGTTCACGATTTCATGAACGGCATTCGTTTTTCTTTGGCCATGAAAAGTCATAAAATAATCGTTAGACGTTATTATGGCAACTCCTCGGTGGTGCAATGTGCTAAGGCGACTGTTAGCGCGTATGGCGCAGAAAACACTGGTTCGAGTCACGCCAGCGGAAATCTTTTTTATACCCACCACCATAGAATGGTGATGGGGGTATAATAAGTTTGTCATTCCGGTTGTAACACATCGAAATATCGATTTCCGACTATATAAAGTATATATATTCTTGATCAGGGAGAAATTCTAAGACGATATAACGATGTCCGTCTGTCTGTCTGTCTGTTGTAATCACGCTACAGTCTTCAATAATGAAGCAACCATGCTGAAATTTTGCACAAACTCGTCTTTTGTCTGCAGGCAGGTCAAGTTCGAAGATGGGCTATATCGGTCCAGGTTTTGATATAGTCCCCATATAAACCGACCTCCCGATTTGGGGTCTTGGGCTTATAGAAATCGTAGTTTTTATCCAATTTGCCTGAAATTTGAAATCTAGAGGTATTTTATGACTATAAAGAGGTGTGCCAAAAATGGTGAGTATCGGTCCATGTTTTGGTATAGCCCTCATATAGACCGATCTCCCGATTTTACTTCTTGACCTTATAGAAACCGCAGTTTTTACTCAATTTACTTGAAATTGGAAATCTGGAGGTATTGTAGGACCACAAAAACGTGTGCCAAAAATTGTGAGTATCGGTTCATGTTTTGGTATGGTCCCCATATAAAACGACCTCCCGATTTGGGGTCTTGGGCTTATAGAAATCGTAGTTTTTATCCAATTTGCCTGAAATTTGAAATCTAGAGGTATTTTATGACTATAAAGAGGTGTGCCAAAAATGGTGAGTATCGGTCCATGTTTTGGTATAGCCCCCATATAGACCGATTTCCCGATTTTACTTCTTGGGCTTATAGAAACCGCAGTTTTTATTCAATTTACTTGAAATTGGAAATCTAGAGGTATTGTAGGACCACAAATACGTGTGCCAAAAATTGTGAGTATCGGTCCATGTTTTGGTATGGTCCCCATATAAAACGACCTCCCGATTTGGGGTCTTGGACTTATAGAAATCGTAGTTTTTATCCAATTTGCGTGAAATTTGAAATCTAGAGGTATTTTATGACCATAAAGAGGTGTGCCGAAAATGGTGAGTATCGGTCCATATTTTGGTATAGCCCCCATATAGACCGATTTCCCCATTTTACTTCTTGGGCTTCTAGAATCCGAAGTTTTTATCCTATTTGCCTGAAATTGGAAATCTAGAGGTATTTTCGGGTCATAAAGAGGTGTGCCGAAAACGGTGAGTATCGGTCCATATTTTAGTATAGCCCCCATAAGAACGATCACCCGATTTATCTCCTTGGGTTTCTAGAAACCGTAGTTTTTATCTGATTTGCCTGAATTTGTAAATATTCTGATATTTTAGGCTCACAAAAACGTGTATCGGATTAAGTTTTTATCGGTCCATTTGATAATGCCTCCATATAGACCGACTTCACTTCTTGACGGTGTAGAAGGCGCACTGATCATGAAAATTGCTTTAAACTCAATGTAAAATTTTCAGATTTTACTTCCACAGATTTAAGATTTCAAATTAAGACGTTATTTTATAATTTTCTTGCACACTTACAAGAGATGTTAATGATTCCTCTAAAACTCAAACAAAAAATGATTCTTATAAATCCAGAATCTGATATAGTCCTCATAGGTGAAATCTTTAAATTTATCTTCGGGAAGTGTCCTCAAGTCCTCAACCCTCCTGAAATTTCAAAGGAAACCCTAATATTTGGTTCATGGTGGTGGGTATTTAAAATTCGGCCCGGTCGAACTTAGTGCTGTATATACTTGTTTTTAATTTTGTTTATAAAGTCGTAACCATAACGTTTTCAGATCATGAACGCTGGTTGTTGTTTTGACAACGCATGGTGTCATTTTATCGTTGTCAGATTGACACCGCCTGTTCTCAGTTTGACACCACATGTGTGTTGATTCACTTTCATGAACGAATCGTTTTGAAATGAGCACGCCGTGCATGATTTTTTCTATGAGTGTACTTACATTTACTATATTTATACTCGTATACGAGTAGAAATGAAATTTTGGCACAATATTCTATAGCAATAAAATTTTGACAAAATTTTCTAAAGGAATAAAAGAAAATTTTCTATCAAAATAAACTTTTGACAAAATTGTCTATAGAAATAAAATTTTGACAAAATAGTCTAAAGAAATAAAATTTTGACAAAATTTTGTATAGAAATAAAATTTTGACAAAAAGTGTCTATAAAAAAAATTTAACAACATTTTGTAGAGAAATAAAATTTTAAAAATTGCCTGTAGAAATAAAACATTGGCAAAAAACGAAATAACATTTTAACAAAATGTTCTATAGAAATAAAATTTTGACAAAATTTTCTAGAGAAATACAATTTTGACAAAATTTTCTATGGAAATAAAATTTTGACAAAATTTTCTAAAAAAATAAAATTTTGAAAAAAAAACATCTATAGAAATAAAATTTTGACAAAATGTTCTATAGAGATAAAACTATGACAAAATTTTATATAGAAATATAATTTTGACATAATGTTCTATAGAAATAAAATTTTGACATATTTTTTCCCAATTGACAATTGTTGATAAAAACAAGCTCGAGGTCTACATGATTAATTTTTATTTATTCAATATTTCGTCTTTTCATTGAAAGACTTCATCGGGAAAATTTTTTGACACAATTTTATATAGAAATAAAATTTTGACAAAATTTTCTAGAAAAAAAATTAACAACATTTTTTAGATAAATAAAATTTTGACAAAATTTTCTATAAAAATAAAATTTTGACAAATTTTCTATAAAAATAAAATTTTGAGAAAATTGTCTATAGAAATAAAATTTTAACAAAAGTGTCTATAGAAATAAAATGTTGATAAAATAGTCTAAAGAAATAAAATGTTGAAAATTTATAGAAATAAAATTTTAACAAAAGTCTCTATAAAAAAATGTAACAAAATTTTTTAGAGAAATAAAATTTTGACAAAATTTTCTAGAGAAATACAATTTTGACAAAATTTTCTATAAAAACAAGTAAGGAAAGTCTAAAGTCGGGCGGGGCCGTCTATATTATACCCTTCACCATTATGTAGACCAAAATTTGTGTTACCTTCAAATTTGTTGGGAGTTATTATCAAGGTTTATATTCCCATATACAAATATTTATATCTGAAACGATTTGGAGAAAATTTGTTGTACTTCTACCCAATCGCTAGGATTAAAAATTAAATAGGCTAAAATCATGGGATGAAACACAATTTTAGTAAAAACAAGTAAGGAAAGTCTAAAGTCGGGCGGGGCCGACTATGTTATACCCTGCACCACTTTGTAGATCTA
Source organism: Haematobia irritans (assembly GCF_050003625.1). Classification (NCBI taxonomy): domain Eukaryota; kingdom Metazoa; phylum Arthropoda; class Insecta; order Diptera; family Muscidae; genus Haematobia; species Haematobia irritans. The sequence continues at coordinate 193,522,146 of NC_134400.1, read as the reverse complement.
AATTGTCGATACAATATCACATCCAATGTGTTGGGGGCTATATATAAAGGTTTGTCCCAATTACATACATTTAAATATCACTCGATCTGGACAAAATTTGATAGACTTCTACAAAACCTATAGACTCAAAATTTAAGTTGGCTAATGCACTAGGGTGGAACACAATGTTAGTAAAAAACAAGTAAGGAAAGTCTAAAGTCGGGCGGGGCCGACTATATTATACCCTGCACCACTTTGTAGATCTAAATTTTCGATACCATAACACATCCGTCAAATGTGTTGGCGGCTATATATAAAGGTTTGTCCCAAATACATACACGCAAAAAAATAATTCTTTCCTCCCAAACGAAATTTTAGACAAACAAAGTTCGTTTCTCATTTGCTTTTCGCTCTAAAGAAGTGTATTTGGAAGAAAAGTATATAATTTTTGTGATAAACATTTATTCTTTTCCAGGATGTAAAAACAATTTCATAAAGACAAACTCAAAAAAACATTGTTTTCTTGATAATTGCATTTTCCCTCACATCTTTCTCACGCCCACGAGGTTTTTTAGTTCTTAACATCCTTTTCTTGTAATACCAACAATGTAGAAGAAATTATACGATTTTATAAATTTTTAAAATTTTTTTACCTTTCGCCTGGACGGAGAATCGAACCGCGGCCCATGCACTTTGTAAGCCAACACACTATCCACTGAGCTATGTACCTGTTATGGTCATCAATAGATAAATATCCATATAAGTTATATTTATATAGCATAGCTTGCGGCGCCCATGAAACGAATAAACAAAGTTTATTTAACAGAAACAAACATTTAGTTTGGCACCGTGGAGCAGTGGTTGCTACATCTGACTTGCATGCCAAGGGTCGTGGGTTCGATCCCTGCTTCGACCAAAGTTTTTTTGTTGTTTTTTTTTTGCATTTATTCCAGATATGTTCGGAAGATTCCGAAAAAATGTTGAACATTACATTGTACTATATTAAATTTTGAACTGTAAAATGTGTCTTATTAAAGACCTAAAGTCAGAAAAGAACAGTGGTTGATATAAACGAAATGGACTGTGATGTTGTTTCAAAAAAACTTTTTTTATTGAAAAAATAAAAATTTTGTAACAAACGAATTTTTTGGGTGATAAAAGTTTAAAATTTTCGAAGCAATTCAAAAAACTCTAACAAAAGAAAAACGTTTTCGGTACACGTTTTCCAAACGTTTTTGTTTTCTTTGCGTGTACATTTAAATATCACTCGATTTGGACAGAATTTGATAGACTTTTACAAAATCTATAGACTCAAAATTTAAGTTGGCTAATGCACTAGGGTGGAACACAATTTTAGTAAAATTTAGTAAGGAAAGTCTAAAGTCGGGAGGGGCCGACTATATTATACCCTGCACCACTTTGTATATATAAATTTTCGATACCATATCACAATTTTAGTAAAAACAAGTAAGGAAAGTCTATAGTCGGGCGGGGCCGACCATATTATACCCTGCACCACTTTGTAGATCTAAATTTTCGATACCATATCACATCCGTCAAATGTGTTGGGTGCTATATATAAAGGTTTGTCCCAAATACATACATTTAAATATCACTCGATCTGGACAGAATTTCATAGACACCTACAAAATCTATAGACTCAAAATTTAAGTCGGCTAATGCACTAGGATGGAACACAATTTTAGTAAAAAAAATATGGGAAACATTTAAATCTGAAGCAATTTTAAGGAAACTTCGCAAAAGATTATTTATGATTTATCGCTCGATATATATGTATTAGAAGTTTAGGAAAATTAGAGTCATTTTTACAACTTTTCGACTAAGCAGTGGCGATTTAACAAGGAAAATGTTGGTATTTTGACCATTTTGTTCGAAATCAGAAAAACATATATATGGGAGCTATATCTAAATTTTTATAGATTTATCTAAATCCTGTGCCAAATTTCAACCAAATTGGGCCAAAACTCAGGCTTGTAGGACCATATTAGTTCACATCGGGCGAAAGATATATATGGGAGCTATATCTAAATCTGAACCGATTTCAATCAAATTTTGCACACTTGACTATACTACTAATTGTACTCCTTGTTCAAAATTTCAACCAAAGTGGACCAAAACTCTGGCTTCTGGGACCGTATTAGTCCATATCGGGCGAAAGATATATATGGGAGCTATATCTAAATCTGAATCGATTTCAAACCAAATTTGGCACGCATAGCTACAATGCTAAATCTACTCCCTGTGCAAAATTTCAACCAAATTGGGCCAAAACTCTGGCTTGTAGGACCATATTAGTTCACATCGGGCTAAAGATATATATGGGAGCTATATCTAAATCTGAACCGATTTCAATCAAATTTTGCACACTTGACTATACTACTAATTGTACTCCTAGTTCAAAATTTCAACCAAATTCGGCGTAAAATCTGACTTCTGGGGCCATATAAGTCCATATCGGGCGAAAGATATATGGGAGCTATATCTAAACCTGAACCGATTTCAATCAAATTTTGCACACTTGACTATACGACTAAGTGTTATGTTTTTACAAATTTTCAAGCAAATCGGTATAAAACTCTGGCTGCTGCGTCCATGTTAGTGTATGTCGGGCGAAAGATATATATGGGAGCTATATCTAAATCTGAACCGATATCTTCCATTCTGACCCAAATTGGGAACATGTGCCAAATTTGAAGGCGATTGGACTTAAATTGCGACCTAGACTTTGATCACAAAAATGTGTTCACAGACAGACGGACAAAGTTATATCGACTCAGGGACCCACCCTGAGCATTATTGCCAAAGACACCATGTGTCTATCTCGTCTCCTTCTGGGTGTTACAAACATATGCCGGGTATAAAAATATGGGAAACATACATTTAAATCTGAAGCAATTTTAAGGAAACTTCGCAAAAGTTTATTTATGATTTATCGCTCGATATATATGTATTAGAAGTTTAGGAAAATTAGAGTCATTTTTACAAATTTTCGACTAAGCAGTGGCGATTTTACAAGGAAAATGTTAGTATTTTGACCATTTTTGTCGAAATCGGAAAAACATATATATGGGAGATATATCTAATTCTGAACCGATTTCAACCAAATTTGGCACGCATAGTTACAATGCTAATTCTACTCCCTATGCAAAATTTCAACTATATCGGAGCAAAAAATTGACCGCTGTTAGCAAATGAGTGCAAATCGGGCGAAAACTATATATGGAAGCTATATTTAAATCTGAACCGATTTGGCTGATATTTTGCAAGGTTTTCGAGACTCATAAAATATTCGGATGTACGGAATTTGAGGAAGATCGGTTGATATACACGCCAATTATGACCAGATCAGTGAAAAATATATATGGCAGCTATATCTAAATCTGAACCGATTTTTTTCCAAAATCAATAGGGATTGTCTTTGAGCCAAAACAGGACCCTATACCAAATTTTAGGACAATCGGACTAAATCTGCGAGCTGTAATTTACACACAAAAATACACCAACAGACAGACAGACGGACAGACAGACGGACAGACAGACAGACGGACATCGCTAAATCGACTCAGAATTTAATTCTAAGCCGATCCGTATACTAAAAGGTTGGTCTATGATTACTCCTTCTTGGCGTTACATACAAATGCACAAACTTATTATACCCTGTACCACAGTAGTGGTGAAGGGTATAAATATGGGAAACATTTAAATCTGAAGCAATTTTATGGAAACTTCGCAAAAGTTTATTTATGATTTATAGCTCGATATGTATGTATTAGAAGTTTAGGAAAATTAGAGTCATTTTTACAACTTTTCGACTACGCAGTGGCGATTTAACAAGGAATAGGTTGGTATTTTGACCATTTTTGTCGAAATCAGAAAAACATATATATGGGAGCTATATCTAACTCTTAACCGATTTCAACCAAATTTAGCACGCATAGCTACAATGCTAATTCTACTCCCTGTGCAAAATTTCAATTAAATCGGAGTAACAAATTGGCCTCTGTGGTCATTTGAGTGTAAATCGGGCGAAAGCTATATATGGGAGCTATATCTAAATCTGAACCGATTTCAACCAAATTTAGCACATTTACCGATACTATTAAACGTAATCCTTGTGCAAAATTTGAAGCAATTCAGGGCAAAACTCTGGCTTTTGTGGCCATATAAGTCCAAATCGGACGAAAGATATATATGGGAACTATATCTAAATCTTAACCGATTTGGAGACTCATAAAATATTCGGATGCACGGAATTTGAAGAACATCGGTTGATAAACACGCCAATTATAACCAGATAGGGGATAAATATATATGACAGCTATATCTAAATCTGAACCGATTTTTCCAAAATCAATAGCGATGGTCTTTGTTCCCCAAAACGACCCTGTGCCCAATTTGAGGACGATCGGACTTAAACTGCGACCTGTACTTTGCACACAAAAATACATGAACAGACAGACAGACAGACGGATGGACAGACAGACAGACGGACAGACAGACGGACATCGCTAAATCGACTCAGAATTTAATTCCAAGACGATCGGTATACTAAACGACGTCTCAGACATTTCCATATTTGCGTTACATACAAATGCACAAACTTATTATACCCTGTACCACAGTAGTGGTGAAGGGTATAAATATGGGAAATATAAAGCTAGAGTAATTTTGATGCAATTGTACAAAAGAGTATTTGTGGTTTATCGGGCGATACATATGTATTCGAGATATAGGACAATGAGAGTAATATTTATAATTTTTGCTACCCAGCAGTGGCGATTTTACAAGGATATTGGTTAAATCTCGCCAAGATATGTGGTCAATTGTGGGTTGTGATATATTATTTGGCCAATTCAGGCGATATTTCCACAAGTCGGAGTTTTATTTAAAATTCGAACATTCTGTGGAATGTTTGGCATTACAGTGTGTAGAATATGACTACGATATGGGGAAATCATCACAGAATTTTGTGTAAAATATGGGTATCTTGGCCATATTAGATCAAGATGGCACACTTAGATACCATATTAAATGTATTCTCTGTGGAAACTATCGAGTCAATTGGAGGAAACTCCCATTGAAAATGGGTCTAAAATATGAAACATTCTACTATATTTCCCCTACTCTGGCGTCAATATATATGGGAACTGTTTGTGCCAAACAGGACAACCCTACAATCTTCCCCTCAGAACCAGATCTCTTAACTATTAATGAAAATATTCAGATACTCGCACTAAAAAAAGTACGATATATTTGACATTTATTAACGAAAAAATTTTTAATTCTCCACTAAACCATACCACGTCAAATAGCAATTTCCGCTAATCTGTCGCATTAAATTTGTTAGGTTCTTACTGGTAAGAATCAATCCGAAAATAAATCTTGAATTCCAAAACCAAATCTAACTCCCTTGTTTTTCCTTCTTATTTCTCGGTTCATATGTTCATTGGAAACATATTCCCTCGAATTCTTTTGGAGGTGAAAAGCCAACCGTCATCTGTGACTTTCTGCTCTTTGCATCATCCACCACTTCCCCCGTGCATCAACAGGAGCTATATCTTAATATGAACCGATTTTGGCACGCTTCACGAGACCATTAAACGTACTCTTTGTGCAAAATTTGAAGCAAATCAGGGTAAAACTCTGGCTTTTTTGCCCCTATAAGTTCACATCGGACGAAAGATACATATGGGAGCTATATCAAAATCTGAACCGATTTGAACCAAATTTGGCACGCTTAACGATACCATTAAACGTACAACTTGTGCAAAATTTGAAGCAAATCAGGGCAAACCTCTGGCTTTTGAGGCCATATTAGTCGAAATCGGACGAAAGATATATATGGGAGCTATATCTAAATCTGAACCGATTTGGCTGATATGTGGCATATCTCACGAAAGCCCCAAAATATTTGGCTGCCCGAAATTTTGATAAAATACGTTGATAAATACGTCAATTATGACCAGATCGGTGATAATATATATGGCAGCTATATGTAAATCTGAACCGATTTTTTTCAAAATTAATAGCGATTGTCTTTGAGCCAATGTAAAACTCTGTGCCAAATTTGAGGACGATCGGACTTAAACTGGGAGCTGCACTTTGCACACCAAATTACATATACAGACAGACGGACGGACGGACAGACAGACAGACATCGCTAAATCGACTCAGAATTTAATTCTAAGACGATCGGAATACTAAACGATGGGTCTCAGACTTTTCCTTCTTGGCGTTACATACAAATGCACAAACTTATTATACCCTGTACCACAGTAGTGGTGAAGGGTATAAACAGTATTTTTCATCCGCGTAGTATAACGAAATATTTTATGTAGGGAAAAAATATATATATATTTTTTTTTGATGACCATTATAGGGTATCCCAAATTCGACACGATTGTGTCTTGTGGCTATTACCTCTTGAAATTTGTTGTTTTTATTTTCTGTTAAATTTTGTTTTATTCCATTTGTGGGGCTGAATGTCCAAACGTCAATGGACACAATCAATTTCTATAAAAAGCATCTCTAGTTAGGGAATCCGGTTTAATCAGTTAACTAAGCTAAAGCGAACGACAACCTAAAAAAAGCCAATCATTCAAAAACAAAAAAAAAAAAAAACTTCCAACGACCTAAACTCATCTTCCAAAAAAATATATTCTACATTCTTTTAAGCGATAATAAAGAACAAAAACACGGATAAACGTTTGAGGAGGAAACGAATTGTTCTCACTATGAAATAAAAAAATCAGAAAAAAGTGACAAGAAAAATTGTGATTTTATGTAAAAGAAGGCAAACAAGAAAGAAATTTAATAAAAACCGACAAAAAAAAACTAAACAAATTTTCAATAGTACAAATTTGAAAATTAAAAAAGAAAATATTTAGAAAAACTTAAGCAATAAAAAATATTAAAACAGAAATAAATTCTAAAGAAAAAAAAAAAAAAAACAAAACATTTATAAAAATTTTAAATAAATAAACAAAAACCCAAAAAACAGAACTAAATATTTTAAATAGCCATTTGTAAAAGTTTTAATCAAAAATACAAAATCATTATTCAAACTTAAGAAAAAGAACAAAAACATCTAATTAAACAATTATGAAAAAATTACAATAAAATATAAAAGACCAAAAAAATTCTATATAAACAAATTTTGAAATTCGAAACTATAAAGACCAATATTAAAAAAATATTGAAATTGATAAGAGAACAAAATTGAATTATAACTCAGTTTTTCTAAAATAAATATTTTTTGGTTGGAATAAAGTGAGAAAAATTTTGTTTTAACAAAATGTGGAAATATGTGAGTGTTTATATCAAACCAAAAAAAAAAAATTATTTGAAAATTTTAAAGCAATAAAGAAAACAAAATTCTATAAGAAAAAAATTTTTATTTGTTTCTAGTGTTTGTTTGTGAGTTTTTTAACGGTATCGGTAAATGGAGCCCAAAATACCATATCGAGCAATTCGGAAGGTTACTATCATTATCCAGCACCACCAAGAACCCAACAATTCATAGCACCAGCCCCCAAGCCCATTCAATATAGCCAAGGAGCAGCCTATAAATTCCAATTCAACTCGCCACAACAGAATAAACAACCCAATTATCAACAATCATCATATTTTCATCCATCATCTGGCTATAGCTATTATGGATCCTCATCTGCATCATCAGCGTCATCCAGCTCGGCAGCTGGACCATCCTTCCCCAGTTCGTCAGTAGTTAGTCAACAATTTGCCTCACCTGCTTTAGAAAATGCCGCATTTACTATGGCCCTAACAAATCAGGGATACAAAACCGTATCAAGCCTTACACCTTCTGCTTCCAATAGCATAGCCCTGAAAGCAGCCCCTGCTGCCTCGCAAGCTTCAACGCCATCTTCATCGGCTCAATTGTCTTTATTATCGGCTACCCCCTCATCATCGGGGACATCGTTAAATGTGAAATTGCCTTTACCTTTTAATATAACCCCCCTGAATATAGCTCCCTTGCCTTTGCAGGCTGGAGCTCCCTATGCCAAACTACCTCAAGGTGTAACATCCTATGGCACTGTTTACCCTCAAAGGAGAAGGCGTTAAGATTAGCTCATCTACCTACTTTAAAAATTTTAGTTCAATTTTTCTTATTTTTTTTTTTTTGTAACTTAAATTTAGGAAACAACAAAACCATAGACTTGAATTTTGTTCACTCTTAGAAGTCAATACGAAGAAGTTCGATTTTAATGTTAAGCAAACCACAAAATCACATTTAATTTAATGAATTTATGTATTAGCGCATGTATGATGATGATGATGATGATGATGATGACGATGCTGTAGATAATGGTGATGATGACTATGGGGCCGTGTTCATATGATCGCCTAAAGGGGCCTTTGACTTTGGCATACCGGAAATATTGAAGACACAACCAACAACCGAAACAATAACAAAAAGGGGCCACCTCTAAGATGTGTGTGACACTAAGCCGAATCTTCGAATCAGATAAAAAAAAATAGAATGTCTCAAGCTTGCATTTTGGAAATATTGAAGAGTTAACATATTCGTTTGACATTACGGAAACAATAATAGCAATGGAAGCCATAAATCTACTGCTGTGATGCTGATGACCTTTGAGATGATCCATATGTAGAAACGACAATGGGAATAAAGAGGGGCCTGGAAATCGTCAAATTTTAAAGTACGGAGAGACCTAAATATCTCATGCTATTAACGAATGATCTTGCCACTCTTGTTTTTTTGGATAATGAAATTTTCATTGCAATGCCATATGTATATACCTAGAAGTATTTAGTTTTAAAACAAAATTATTTTACTTCAAATACAACATATTTTGAAATTGCATTCACCGATTTCTATTTCATCTTAAAACGACGAAATATGCTGCATTTTGATTTCTCCAAAATATATACACTCAGAGAAGAGTGACCCATTAGCGAGTTATTTTTATTATGTTAATATTGAACTTCGTATGTCGCTAAAGAAGCATGTACCCATAGTAAGTTCAACATTTCCCAATAGGTTAGTAATTTGTTTTAACTTTTGTCAAGTTCAAATTTAACTGTTCAGAAGTAAAAAAATTAACTGAATAATACATTTTTTTGAAAACGAAAAAAATAATGTTCCGGATTTCCTAGACCACCTGGTGACTTGGAGCAAGGAGACCTCAAGGGGGAGGATCCCAATATCTACATGTCATATTATATTTAGTACAAATCACTTACTCTTCTGTAGTACAAATCCTTTACAATCATTTATTAGATTTTATTTTTATCATTTTATAAAATTTTACCTTTTGTCCGGACGGAGGATCGAACCGCGTACCATCAGTTTTCTAACTAAACACACTATCCACTGGGCCACTTACCTCTTACACTCATCAACAACCAAATGTGACTTTGTTTATTCTTTTCTTGCTTGGCCGCATGTATTCATTAACACATACAGTCAAGGGCGTCTATTTTTAGAAACACCACACGAGTACATGTTTCGGAGACGAACTATTGTCTAGAAGTAGATTCACTCAACGGTAGTTAGAATTGACATTTATCGTTAGTTTATTTATACTAAAAATGGAAATTTCATGTCCAACTAGACTTCGTAGTATTGCACAGTAAAAGTTCAGTAATGCTGAGAAACTTTTTCGTACGTTCGAGAAAATACGTATTCCCTATTATTATATTTGCTTCAGTCCATTTACGAACTCATTGGGAGTTCTTAACCATTTTGCTGGTAATGGCCGTAAGTTCAATTTACTTCCACTGAGTTAATTTTGTTCATCAATAGTTAAATTTAACTAATTGTGAGTAAAATATTGAACTACTCAATATTATGGAATTTACTCGTAGTTACCAGGGCTGTGGAGTCGAGCCAATTTTGCTCGACTCCGACTCCAGCATTTTTCATCAGCTCGACTCCGACTCCGGAGTCGACTCCGGGTAATATAACTAAATCTTATTTTAATACCACTAATTTGTAGTTCTATTGTGGGGGTACCGTAAGTGGATCGATATAAAGTATCGTATTTATTTATGTGTGCAAAAAAGAGGTCTTAATTTCACATTAGATGCCAATTGAACTCTATATTTCAAATTTAGGGCAATGTCTAATAAATAAAATAATGATATAATTACCCATCATAATATGAGAAGATACCAACAGTATATGTATTTGTGGACCAAAATTATTGATGCTATCTCAAATCCTTTAAATTTGTTGCGAGCTATATAAAGGTTTATATTCCCATATGCATGAATTTGAATATGAATCGATTTAGACAAAATTGTGTATACTTCTACAAAATCTATGTACTTAAAATTTAAATCTAACGTTATGGGACGTAACACAATTTTAACAAAAAACAAGTATATACGGCCGTAAGTTCGGCCAGACCGAAGCTTATGTACCCTCCATCATGGATTGCGTAGAAACTTCTTCTAAACACTGCCATCCACAATCGAATTACTTAAGTTGCGGTAACGCTTGCAAATGGCAAGGTATTAGACATAAAAGTTTGACAAAATTTTCTACATAGATAAAATTTTAACAAAATTTTCTATAGAAATAAAATTTTCACAAAATTTTCTATAGAAATAAAAATGTTGACAAAATATTCTATAGAAAGAAAATTTTGACAAAAATTTCTACAGAAATAAAATTTTAACAAAATTTTCTATAGAAATAAACTTTTGACAAAATTTTCTATAGAAATAAAATCTTGGTAGATTATTTGTGGCTTGAGTGGCAACCATGATTATGAACCGAATAAAATTTAAACAAAATTTTCTATAGAAATAAAATTTTGACAAAATTTTCTATAGAAATAAAATTTTGAAAATGATGAAAATTTTATTATGAAACGAATAAAATTTTAACAACATTTTCTCTAGAACTAAAATTTTTACAAAATTTTCTATAGAAATAAAATTTTGACAAAATTTTCTATAGAAATAAAATTTTGACAAAATTTTCTATAGAAATAAAATTTTGGTAGATTATTTTTGGCTCTAGTGGCAACCATGATCATGAACCGATATGGACCAATTTTTGTGTGATTGGACCAATTTTGGTATGGTTGTTTGCGACCATATACTAACACCACGTTCCTAATTTGAACCGGATCGGATGAATTTTGCTCCTCCAAGAGGCTCCGGAGGTCAAATCTGGAGAACGTTTTATATGGGGGCTATATATAATTATGGACCGATATGGACCAATTCTGGCACGGTTGTTAAAGATCATATACTAACACCATGTTCCAAATTATAACCGGCTTGGATGAAATTTGCTTCTCTTGGAGACTTCGCAAGCCAAATCTGGGGATCGGTTTATATGGGGGCTATATATAATTATGAACCGATGTGGACCAATTTTTGCATGGGTGTTAGAGACTATATACCAACATAATTTACCAAATTTCAGCCGGATCGGATGAAATTTGCTTCTCTTTTAGGCTCCGCAAGCCAAATTTGGGGATCGGTTTATATGGGGGCTATATATAATTATGGACCGATGTAGACCAATTTTTACATGGTTTTTAGAGACCATATACCAACACCATGTACCAAATTTCAGCCGGATCGGATGAAATTTGGTTCTGTTTTAGGCTCCGCAAGCCAAATCTGGGAATCGGTTTATATGGGGGCTATATATAATTATGGACCGATGTGGACCAATTTTTGCGTGGTAGTTAGAGACTATATACCAACATCATTTACCAAATTTCAGCCGGATCGGATGAAATTTGCTTCTTTTGAGGCTCCGCAAGCCAAATCTGGGGATCGGTTTATATGGGGGTTATATATAATTATGGACCGATGTGGACCAATTTTTGCATGATTGTTAGAGACCATATACCAACACCATGTACCAAATTTCAGCCGGATCGGATGAAATATGCTTCTCTTAGAGGCTCCGTAAGCCAAATCTGGGGATCGTTTTATATGGGGGCTATATATAATTATGGACCGATGTGGACCAATTTTTGCATGGTTGTTAGAGACCATATACCAACACCATGTACCAAATTTCAGCCGGATCGGATGAAATTTGCTTCTCTTTTAGGCTCCGCAAGCCAAATCTGGGGATCGGTTTATATGGGGGCTATATATAATTATTGACCGATGTAGACCAATTTTTACATGGTTGTTAGAGACCATATACCAACACCATGTACCAAATTTCAGCCGGATCGGATGAAATTTGCTTCTCTTAGAGGCCTCGCAAGCCAAATCTGGGGATCGGTTTATATGGGGGCTATATATAATTATAAACCGATGTGGACCAATTTTTGCATGGTTGTTAGAGACTATATACTAACATCATGTACCAAATTTCAGCCGGATCGGATAAAATATGCTTCTGTTAGAGGCTCCACAAGCCAAATCTGAGGGTCCCTTTATATGGGGGCTATACGTAAAAGTGGACCGATATGGCCCATTTTCAATACCATCCGACCTACATCGATAGCAACTACTTATGCCAAGTTTCAAGTCGATAGCTTGTTTCGTTCGGAAGTTATCGTGATTTCAACAGACGGACGGACGGACGGACGGACATGCTTAGATCGACTCAGAATTTCACCACGACCCAGAATATATATACTTTATGTGGTCTTAGAGCAATATTTCGATGTGTTACAAGCGGAATGACAAAGTTAATATACCCCCATCCTATGATGGAGGGTATAATAAAAATGCAAGGAAAGTCGGGCGGGCCGATTGTAATATACTCTGCACAACTTTGTATTTAGATCTACATTTTGATAAAATCTCAAATCAAACTTCTACAAAATCTCGGGCAATATTTGGGAAATATTTATAATTATTTAGAGAATTTCGCAAAAATGCATTTATGATTCATTCATTGAAAAATTTGAAAATTTGAGTCATTTCTACAAGTTTTCGACTTAGCAGTGAGTATCAGTGAGCCTACAATTTTGGAAAAATGTTTGTCTAGTAAATAAAATTTTGCAAAATTTTCTATAGAAATAAAATTTTGGCAAAATTTTTTATAGAAATCAAATTTTCACCAAATATATAGAAATAAAATTTTGAATTAAATTATTATAGAAATAAAATTTGGCAACATTTTTTTATAGAAATAAAAGTTTGAAAAAATTATCAATAGAAACACAATTTAAAAAAAAATTGTGTAGCAAACAAAAAATTGTGTAGCAAACAAAAATATTCTATAGAAACAAAATTTTGACTGAATTTTATATAGAAAAAAATATTTGTATATTTGTATATTAATAAAATTTTGAATACATTTTTTATAGCAGTGAGTATCAGTGAGCATCAGTAAGAAAAAAAATTTGAGAAAATTTGCTATAGAAATAAAATTTGACAATTTTTTCTTATAGAAATAAAATTTTGAAAAAATTATCAATAAAAATAAAATTTTAGAAAAATTTTTATTTAGTAAATAAAATTCTGCAAAATATTCTACAGAAACAAAATGTCGACCAAATTTTCTATAGAAATAAAATTTTGACTAAATTTTCTATAGAAATAACATTTTGACAGAATTTTCTATAGAAATAAAATTTTGACCAAACTTTCTAATAAAAAAAATCTATTACTATAAAATTTTGGCAATATTTTCTATAGAAATAAAATTTTGACTTAAATTTTTATAGAAATAAAATTATCAATAGAAATAAAATTTTGAAAAAATTTTTGTTTAACAAACAAAATTTTGCAAAATTTTCTATAGAAATAAAATTTGGCAAAATATTCTATAGAAACAACATTTTGACCAAATTTTCTAATAAAAAAGTCTATTACTATAAAATTTTGGCAAACTTTTCTATAGAAATAAAATTTTAACTTAAATTTATAGAAATAAAGTTATCAATAAAAATAAAATTTTGAAAAACTTTTGTGTAACAAACCAAATTTTGCAAAATTTTCTATAGAAATAAAATTTTGCAAAATATTCCATAGAAACAAAATTTTGACTCAATTTTCTATAGAAATAAAATTTTGACTAAATTTTCTATAGAAAAAAATATTTCTATAGTAATAAAATTTCGAATAAATTTTTTATAGAAATAAAATTTTGACAAAATTTGCTATAGAAATAAAATTTTGACAAAACTTTTTATAGAAATAACATTTTGACAAAATTTTCTATAAAAAACAACTTTGGAAAAATTTTCTGTCAATATACCACATATGTATATGGCCTTAAAATAAAATTAAAAAAAAAATAATTTCGATTGTTCGAAATATTTCAAATAAATTGATATGGGCATTAAAATGGATCGATCCAGCCCATCTGCTTGTCAAACATTCTAGGAAACATAAAAAGATAGTCGTAATTGGAAGTTGATTTTCATTTACAATCATGCTGTACATTGATCTAATGAATAACGCAATGGAAACTAATTTGCGTAAAAACTAGCTTAGCTACAAAAAATGTGAAGTGATAAATTTGGTTTAGCCGGAGTCGGAGTCGAGCAAAATTTTTACGACTTCGACTCCGACTCCAGCAAAATCTTCAGACTCCGACTCCAAGACTCCGACTCCGGCTCCACAGCCCTGGTAGTTACAACATTAAATTTTCTGAGTGTAGAGACTGCAAATGGAAAAAATCGTGTTTTGGGTTTATCATCAACATCATCATGAGAGAACTTTAAATGTCTCTCTAGAACTGTCTAACTTACAAATATGGTAATGTATCTATTAGATATACTGGTAGTTATGAACAGGGCTGCCAATTTTACCGATTTGTCATTTGACGAATTTTTTACTCAAAAATAGCAAATGTTGATTTTGCGATTTTTGTCCCAAAAAATGACAATATTAGCTCCGTCCAAAAATGTTGACTAGAAGCCGTTTGTTTACACGTTTAGAGCCAGCAAAAGAGAGACTCTTTTAGAATCCGTAGAATTGAAAGAATTCTACGGATTCTAGAAGACCAAGAAATAAAATCGGGAGATCGGTCTATATGGTGGCTTTATCAAAACATGGACCGGTACTCACCATTTTCGACACACGTCTTTATGGTCCTAGAATACCTCTAGATTTCAAATTTCAGGTAAATTGGATTAAAAGTACGGATTCTAGAAGACCAAGAAGTAAAATCCGGTGATCGTTCTATATGGTGGCTATATCAAAACATGGACCGGTATTCACCATTTTCGACACACGTGTTTATGGTCCTAGAATACCTCTAGATTTCCAATTTCAGGCAAATTGGGTAAAAACTACGGATTCTAGAAGCCCAAGAAGTAAAATCTGGAGATCGGTCTATATGGGGGCTATATCAAAACATGAACCGGTAATCACCATTCTCGGCACATCTCTTTACTTTCCTAGAATACCTCTAGATGTCCAATTTCAGGCAAATTGGGTAAAAACAACGGATTCTAGAAGCCCAAGAAGTAAAATCGGGAGATCGGTCTATATGGGGACTATATCAAAACCTGGACCGATATAGCCCATCTTCGAACTTGACCTGCCTGCAGACAAAAGACGAGTTTGTGCAAAATTTCAGCACGATTGCTTCATTATTGAAAACTGTAGCGTGATTACAACAGACAGACGGACATCGTTATATCGTCTTAGAATTTCTCCCTGATCAACAATATATATACTTTATATAGTCGGAAATCGATATTTCGATGTGTTATAAATGGTATGACAAACTTATTATACCCCCGTCACCATTCTATGGTGGTGGGTATTATCATTATTTTTTAGCCACCGTGGTGCAATGGTTAGCATGCCCGCCTTGCATACACAAGGTCGTGGGTTCGATTCCTGCTTCGACCGAACACCAAAAAGTTTTTCAGCAGTGGATTATCCCACCTCAGTAATGCTGGTGACATTTCTGAGGGTTTCAAAGCTTCTCTATGTGGTTTCACTGCATTGTGGAACGCCGTTCGGACTCAGCTATAAAAAGGAGGTCCCTTGTCATTGAGCTTAACATGGAGTCGGGCAGCACTCAGTGATAAGAGAGAAGTTCACCAATGTGGTATCACAATGGACTGAATAGTCTAAGTGAGCCTGATACATCGGGCTGCCACCTAACCTAACCTAACCTAACCCTATCATTATTTTGAAGTTGTTGATCAAATTTTGTGTGTGGTATAACACAATAAGTTGTCAAAATTTTATTTCTATAGAAAATTTCGTCCAAATGTTATTTCTATAGAAAATTTCGTCACAATTTTATGTCTATGGAAAATTTTTTCAAAATTTTATTTCTATAGGAAATTTTGTGAATATTGTATTTCCATAGAAAAATTTGTCAAAATTTTATTTCCATAGAAAATTTTGTGAAAATTTTATTTCCATAGAAAATTTTGTCAAAATACTATTTCTGTAGAAAATATCAACATATTATTTCTATAGAAAATTTTGTCAAAATTTTATTTCTATAGAAAATTTTGTCAAAATTGTATTTCTATAGAAAATTTTATCAAAATTTTATTTCTATAGAAAATTTTGTCAAAATTTTATTTCTATAGAAAATTTTGTCAAAATTTTATTTCTATAGAAAATTTTGTCAACATTTTATTTCTATAGAAAATTTTGTCAAAATTTTATTTCTATAGAAAATGTTGTCAAAATTTTATTTCTATAGAAAACTTTCTCAAAACTTTATATCTGTAGAAAATTTTTGCACATTTTCATTTCTACAGAACATTCTTGCAAAAATTTATTTCTATAGAACATTCTTGCAAAAATTTATTTCTATTGAACATTGTTGGCAAATTATATTTCTATAATTAATTCTTGCAAAATTTTATTTCTATGAAAATTTTTGCAAAATTCTATTTCTAAGAAAATTTTTGTAAATTTCCATTTTAATTAATTAAAAATTTATTTCTATAGAAAATTTTACTTATTAATATTATGGAATACTACATTGTACCAACTTTGAATAAGAGCGGGTTGTAAATATGGATATTATGGTTCATTTTGGTAAATCGGACGACACATATATATCTATGATTTTGTGCAGGTATAGTTTGTACCATAGAAGATAAAATTGTGCTTTTGAGTAAAATCAGTAGATAAATAAGAGTTTTATTGTCAAATTTTGGAAATCGGGCACACATACAACACATACGTAACTATTAAAGATCTTTATTTTTATTCTTAAATATTCTTAAAATTATTAAATTAGTAAACACATATTAAAAAATTAATTTATATATTATTTTTTGAATTGTATAGCATAGCATTGCATAAAAATGTTTTTAAATTGCAGATTTTTTACGATTTTTAAATTGGAGGTGACGATTATTGCAATTTTTTCGGAAAAATTTGAATTTTTTTTTGAAATTTTATTGGCAGCCCTGGTTATACATCACAGTCACGTCTGCCACAGTTTGTAGAATTCTACCAAAAATTTTTGATTTTTTACTGTTTGGTAGATTGGTAGAATTAACGATGTTTTTGTAGATTGTGCCAAATATTCCTTTCCAACTAATTTGCCACAAATTTTGTATAGAAATAAAATTTTGACAACATTTGCTATCGAAATAATACTTTGACAAAATTCTCTATAGAAATAAATAAATAAAAATTAAATTTTGACAAAATTTTCTAAAGAAATTAAATTTTGAGAAAATTTTCTATAGAAATAAAATTGTGGTAACATTTTCTGTATAAATAAAATTTTGAGAAAATTTTCTATAGAAATACAATTTTGACGAAATAAAATTTTGAGAAAATTTTCTAAATGTTGACAAAATTTTCTGTAGAAATAAAACTTCCATTTGAACTAAAATATTGGCAAAATTTTCTATAAAAATAAAATTTTGAGAAAATTTTCTATAGAAATAAAATTTTGATATAATTTTCTATAGAAATAAAATTTTGACAATTTTTTCCGTTTAAATAAAATTTTGAGAAAATTTTCATAGAAATAAAATTTTTATAAAATTTTCTATAAAAATAAAATTTTGGAAAATTATCAACATAAAAAAAATGAGAAAATTTTCTAAATTCTGACAAAAGTTTGACAAAATTTTCTATAGAAATAAAATTTTGGGATAATTTTCTATTGAAATAAAATATTGGCAAAATTTTCTATAGAAATAAAATTTTACAAAAATTTCTATTGATATAAAATATTGGAAAAATTTTCTATAAAAATAAAATTTTGAGATAATTTCCTATAGAAATAAAATTTTGACAAAATAAAATATGGAGAAAATTTTCTAAATTTTGACAAAATTTTCTATAGAACTCAAATTTTACAAAAATTTGAATTGAAATAAAATATTGGCAAAATTTTCTATAAAATTAAAATTTTGAGAAAACTTTCTATAGAAATAAAATTTTGAGATAATTTTCTATAGAAATAAAATTTTGACAATTTTTTCTGTTTAAATAAAATTTTGAGAACATTTTTTATAGAAATAAAATTTTTATAAAATTTTCTATAAAAATAAAATTTT
Source organism: Haematobia irritans (assembly GCF_050003625.1). Lineage (NCBI taxonomy): Eukaryota > Metazoa > Arthropoda > Insecta > Diptera > Muscidae > Haematobia > Haematobia irritans. Next base: position 193,503,727 of record NC_134400.1, on the reverse strand, counting down.
GAGAAAATTATCAACATAAAAAAAATTTGAGAAAATTTTCTAAATTTTGACAAAGGTTTGACAAATTTTTCTATAGAAATAAAATTTTGAGAAAATTTTCTATTCAAATAAAATATTGGCAAAATTTTCTATAGAAATAAAATTTTACAAAAATTTCTATTGAAATAAAATATTGGCAAACTTTTCTATAAAAATAAAATGTTGAGAAAACTTTCTTAGAAATAAAATTTTGAGAAATTTTTTTAAAGGAAAAATATTTTGACAAAATTAAAAAAAAAAAATAATATTTAGACAAAATTTTCTATAGAAATAAAATTTTTAAACTCAAACACAATTTTTTTTTTTAATTTTAAAAAATTTTAACTTAACTGTATAATCAAAGAAATAGTATTTTAACAAAATTTTTTACAGAAAAAAATTTTGACAAAACATTCTATAGAAGTAAAATTTTGACAAAATTTTCTAAAGACATAATATTTTGGACAAAATGTTTTATAGAAATAAAATTTTGCAAATTATATACATGTATTTTTTTTTGTTTTTTTTTTTGTCCACACTGTGGAACAGGGTATTATAAGTTAGTGCATATGTTTGCAACACCCAGAAGGAGACAAGATAGACACATGGTGTCTTTGGCAAAAATGCTAAGGGTGGGCTCCTGAGTCGATATAGGGATGTCCGTCTGTCCGTGAACACATTTTTGTAATCAAAGTCTAGGTCGCAGTTTTAGTCCAATCGACTTCAAATTTGGCACAAGTATGTGTTTTGGCTCAGAATAGATCCCTATTGATTTTGGAAGAAATCGGTTCTGATTTAGATATAGCTCCCATATATATATTTGGCCCAATATGGGCCCCAGAAGCCAGAGTTTTACCCTAATTTGCCTAAAAATTTGCACAAGAAGAACAATTAGTACTATAGTCAAGTGTGCCAAATTTTATTGAAATCGGTTCAGATTTAGATATAGCTCCCATATATATCTTTCGCCCGATATGGACTACTACGGTCCCAGAAGCCAGAGTTTTACCCCAAGTTGGTTGAAATTTTGCACAGGGAGTAGAACTAGCATTGTAGCCATGCGTGCCAAATTTGGTTGAAATCGGTTCAGATTTAGATATAGCTCCCATATATAGCTTTCGTCCGATTTACACTCATATGACCACAGAGGCCAATTTTTTGCTCCGATTTAGTTGACATTTTGCACAGGGAGTAGAATTAGCATTGTAGCTATGCGTGCCAAATTTAGTTGAAATCGGTTTTGATTTAGATATAGCTCCAATATATAGCTTTCGGCCGATTTACACTCATATGACCACAGAGGCCAATTTTTTGCTCCGATTTAGTTGAAATTTTGCACAGGGAGTAGAATTAGCATTGTTGCTGTGCGTGCCAAATTTGGTTGAAATCGGTTCAGATTTAGATATAGCTCCCATATATATGTTTTAATGATTTCGACAAAAATGGTCAAAATACCAACATTTTCCTTGTAAAATCGCCACTGCTTAGTCGAAAAGTTGTAAAAATGACTCTAATTTTCCTAAACTTCTAATACATATATATCGAGCGATAAATCATAAATAAACTTTTGCGAAGTTTCCTCAAAACTGCTTCAGATTTAAACGTTTCCCATATTTTTTTACTAACATTGTGTTTCACCCTTGTGCATTAGCCGACTTAAATTTTGAGTCTATAGATTTTGTAGAAGTCTATCAAATTCTGTCCAGATCGAGTGATATTTAAATGTATGTATTTGGGACAAACCTTTATATATAGCCCCCAACACATTTGACGGATGTGATATGGTATCGAAAATTTAGATCTACAAAGTGGTGCAGGGTATAATATAGTCGGCACCGCCCGACTTTAGACTTTCCGTACTTGTTTTTTTTTTATTATTACAAGATATTTTCAAAACCCTGACCTCTGTTTATTTGTTTAAGATTATAATTATAATAATTAATATTAGAAAGACCCATAACAGCACGAGCTTCTTCAATATTCTTCACATTGTCGTAATAACAAAAGAAAAAAAAAAATTTTTTTTGGGAGTATTCAAATACCAGTGACGTGTTTTTATTTCATTAAAAATGTATGGATGTGTTTTCTACCGCCAATGTCGTTTGTTCCATCAACACAAATTAGTTAGTCTCATAGATGTTAAGCCACTTGGTTAGTTAGTAGTAATAGTAGTACTACTACTATTTCTTTAATTAAAACAAAAATCATACTGAAGACAGATGGACAAACAAATGGTCTAAGCCAAGAATCAAACAACAAAGTCACAACAACAATTATCGAAAGAAAAAAAATCCAAAATAATAAAAATGAATAAGGTTCAATATTCAACAAACGTAGAAAAAAGAAGCAACATCCACTGGCTATACAAAAAAATTTTTTTTTTTAAATTTTTCCTATAATAGTAGACATTAGCATATGCAAAGCGGCACACATGCGCATTGATAAAAAAACCTCTTGGACAATCTTTAGATATTAAAAAAAAATAACAACAATAATATTAGAGGGTAAGACCTATGCATGGACAGACAAAGCGGCCAGACAGACTATTTATTTGGTATTAAAACTGGACAGATTGAGAAGGTCGGACGGACTGTAAATTTTAAGCCCATCATTTCAAATGTCAGTGTTTGTGTTTCATGATTTACAATTTCTGATTTTATTTTTTTTTTGTTTTTTTGTCTTTATATCAACCAAAATTTTGAATGATTGCTTTCAACTTGAATTTAGATTTGATATTCGATATTGAGTGTTATTTGTTTTTAATAAGAATTAATGTACACTTAAGTGGCAAAGATGAAAGGTTTTAAATGATTTTAGTTTTGAAAAAAAAAATAAAACAAAACATATAAAAAATTATTTTAACACTTTTTATTTCCATGATGATATGGATGGCAGATAGTCAATAAAATAACAAAAAAAAAATAAATAAATAAATAATCGGGGTGACGACGTTACTCTAATTTTATTTGCCATAGAAAAATATATAAAAATTTATTTACTATAACAGGCATACTTATTAATGCAATCTTTAATGCCATACGCATTAAAAATATTTCAAATTTTTAATAAATAAACAAAAACTATTTATATTTAAAAATATCCATTTTTTTTTGTTTCATTTATGGGATTGGGCTTTGGAATTTACACTGTGGTCAAGAATATACTCTATGCACTCAGAAAAAGGTGATGCCACTAGGAATGAAAATGTGGGTTAATTTTAGAAAGTATTACGAGTAACTAAACTATTTTAAAACCGTCAATACAACGAACACAATTAAATATTTTTCGACAAATTCAATTTTTTTTTTATTTTTTTGATATTATTAATTTTTTTTGCACTTGCTAAAGAAGTTTTCGTATTTGGAAAAAAATGCTAATTATTTATGAAGGGGACGCAATTTTTTACAAAAAAGAAATGCGAAATTTTGAGAATTTTTTTATTTTGAATTATTTTATCGCCACTTTATGGAATTAACCGGTTCACTTATAATTTCATTGTAAATTTTAAGGCGTCACGAATGTCAGCTTGATAACACTCTGGTTGGAAAAGGAAAATATGCTCAAAATTATAGTATTGGAGTTCGATTTTATATTAAGCCACCGTGGTTCAATGGTTAGCATGCCCTCCTTGCATACACAAGGTCGTGGGTTCGATTCCTGCTTCGACCGAACACCAAAAAGTTTTTCAGCGGTGGATTACCCAACCTCAATAATGCTGATGACATTTCTGAGGGTTTCAAAACTTCTCTAAGTGGATTCACTGCAATGTGGAACGCCGTTCGGACTCGGCTATAAAAAGGAAGTCCCTTGTCATTGAGCTTAACATGGAATCGGTCAGCACTCAGTGATAAGAGAGAAGTTCGCCAATGTGGTATCACAAAGGAGTGAATAGTCTAAGTGAGCCTGATACATCGGGCTGCCACCTAACCTAACCTAAGACACCGATTAAATTGGTACACTGAAAAAAAAAACAGTGAACCCAGCAGGAAAGACAATTTTGGATAATATTAGAAAAATTAGATTCATTTTAGAATATTTTAAATAAACTGTATTAGAAATGCAGATGGCGATTTCACAATAATAATGGAATAATTTTCAACAAAATAAAAAACAAGTATATACGGCCGTAAGTTCGGCTAGGCCGAATCTTATGTACCCTCCACCATGGATTGCGTATAAACTTCTACACAATTAAATTACTTGGATTGCGGCCGATGGCAAGGCATCTTCAAAATTTTAACATTATCTTCTAAATTGTAAGTTAGTCCATGCGGGATATATAGTAGACAAAAACAAGTAAGGAAAGTCTAAAGTAGGGCGGGGCCGACTATATTATACCCTGCACCACTTTGTAGATCTAAATTTTCGATACCATATCACATCCGTCAAATGTGTTGGGGGCTATATATAAAGGTTTGTCCCAAATACATACATTTAAATATCACTCGATCTGGACAGAATTTGATAGACTTCTACAAATCTATAGACTCAAAATTTAAGTTGGCTAATTCACTAGGGTGGAACATAATTTTAGTAAAAAAAAATATGGGAAACATTTAAATCTGAAGCACTTTTAAGGAAACTTCGCAAAAGTTTATTTATGATTTATCGCTCGATATATATGTATTAGAAGTTTAGGAAAATTAGAGTCATTTTTACAACTTTTCGACTAAGCAGTGGCGATTTTACAAGGAAAATGTTGGTATTTTGACCATTTTTGTCGAAATCAGAAAAACATAAATGGGAGCTATATCTAAATCTGAACCGATTTCAACCAAATTTGGCACGCATAGCAACAATGCTAATTCTACTCCCTGTGCAAAATTTCAACTAAATCGGAATTAAAAATTGGCCTCTGTGGTCATATGAGTGTAAATCGGGCGAAAGCTATATATGGGAGATATATCCAAATCTCAACCGATTTCAACCAAATTTGGCACGCATAGTAACAATGCTAATTCTACTCCCTGTGCAAAATTTCAACTAAATCAGAGTTAAAATTGGTCTCTGTGGTCATATGAGTGTAAATCGGGCGACAGCTATATATGGGAGATATATCTAAATCTGAACCGATTTAAACCAATTTTGGCACGCATAGCTACAATGCTAATTCTACTTCTTGTGCAAAATTTCAACTAAATCGGAGTTAAAAATTGGCCTCTGTGGTCATATGAGTGTAAATCGGGCGAAAGCTATATATGAGATATATATCCAAATCTGAACCGATTTCAACCAAATTTCGCACGCATAGTTACAATGCTAATTCTACTCCCTGTGCAAAATTTCAACTAAATCGGAGCAAAAAATTGGCCTCTGTGGGCAAATGAGTGTAAATCGGGCGAAAGCTATATATGGGAGCTATATCTAAATCTGAACCGATTTGCCTGATATTTTTGCAAGTTTTTCGAGACCCATAAAATATTCGGATGTACGGAATTTGAGGAAGATCGGTTGATATACATGCCAATTATGACCAGATCGGTGAAAAATATATATGGCAGCTATATCTAAATCTGAACCCGTTTTTTTTCAAAATTAATAGGGATCGTCTTTGAGCCGAAACAGGACCCTATACCAAATTTTAGGGCAATCGGACTAAAACCGCGAGCTGTACTTTGCACACAAAAATACATCAACAGACAGACAGACGGACAGACAGACGGACAGACAGACGGACATCGCTAAATCGACTCAGAATTTAATTCTAAGCCGATCCGTATACTAAAAGGTTGGTCTATGATTACTCCTTCTTGACGTTACATACAAATGCACAAACTTATTATACCCTGTACCACAGTAGTGGTGAAGGGTATAAAAAAGTCTTCTAAATACGTACATATTCAGTTCTTGACCTGTATACGAGTATATGGGGAAAAATAATTACGAACCGATATGAACTTTTGTGCAGTAATTAAAGAGCCAGAATTGAAATATGGGGGTCGCTTTTTATAGGGGCTACATACATTTATGAACACGAGTCTACCAAAAATGGCAGATTTGTTTACTGTTTGGTAGATTGGTAGAATTTTTGATGTTTTGGAAAATTTTGCAAATTTTTCCTCTCCACCTATGAAATGCTTCAAAAATTTTCTATAGAAAAAACATTTTGACAAAAATTTTCTACACAAATAAAATTCTGAGAAAATTTTCTATAGAAAAATATTTTGACAAAATATTCTATAGAAATAAATTTTTGACAAAATTTTGTGTACAGAATCTGGGGATCGGTTTATATAAGGGCTATATATAATTATGGACCAATTATGGCATGGTTGTTAGAGACTATATACTAACACCACGTACCAAATTTAAACCGGTTCGGATGAATTTTACTTTTCGTAGAGGCTACGCAAGCAAAATCTGGGGATCGGTTTATATAGGGGCTATATATAATTATGGACCGATATGAACCAATTCTGACATGGTTGTTAGAGACCATATACTAACACCACGTACCAAATTTCAACCAGATCGGATGAAATTTGCTTCTCTTAGAGGCTCCGCAGTCCAAATCTGGGGATCGGTTTATATTGGGGCTATATATAATTATGCATCGATGTGAACCAATTCTAGCATGGTTGTTAGAGGCCATATACTAACACCACGTACCAAATTTCAACCGGATCGGATGAAATTTGCTTCTCTTAGAGGCTCCGCAAGCAAAAACTGGGGATCGGTTTATATGGGGGCTATATATAATTATGGATATGGACCAATTCTGGCATGGTTGTTAGAGATCATATACTAACACCACGTACCAAATTTCAACCGGATCGGATGAAATTTGCTTCTCTTACACCGAAAGAATTCTCTTCGTTAATTTTACGAAGAATTCTTCATTAACTATTCTTCGTGAATTCTTCATTAAAATAACGAAATTTTCATTCATTTTCGTAAATTTTACGAAGAACACTTTACGAATATACGAAACTTCTACGAAATATTCTACATTAACTTTTCTTCGTAAAAAGTTCGTACTTTTAACGAAACTTTCTTCAAATTTCATGAATTTTGTGAAGAAGTTTTTACGAATATTTTACGAAACATTCTGCGTCAAAATTTCTTCATAAAAAGTACGAAACATTTTCTTTGAAATAACGAAGAAGTTTCATTGTAGTTGTAAAATTTCCGTTCGCGACATAAAATTGTCTTTTATAATGAGCTTGAGTGCATTCCTTTATTCTATTTTTTTATGCAAGTCTATGCTACTTCTCATTTGGGTGATAGAGCGCTATGAATAAAAGTGAAGCAATAAAACTAAAAATTATTCAAAAACTTAAGATGTAAAGTAGTGATGTGATAGTGATTTTCGACTGTAATTTTTTTTCTAAAAGTTCGAACATTTTGAAAACAAAAGTACGAAAGTTTTTCATAAAAAGTACGAAAATTTTTCATAAAAACTATGAAAGTTTTTCATAAAAAATACGAAACAATTTCATAAAAAGAACGAAATTTTTTCATAAAAAGTACGAAGATTCTCCATAAAATATACGAAGATTCTTCATAAAAAGTACGAATTTTTTTCTTACAAACTACGAAAATTTCGGAAGAACTTTTCTTCGTAAAAAGTACGAATTATTTCGTACTTTTAATGAAAAGTTTCTTTGGTTGTAAAACAATGACAAATTTCGTACTTTAAACGAAATTTTTCGTTCTTTTTACGAAGAAAATTCTTTCGGTGTAGAAGCTCCGCATGCAAAATATGGGGATCGGTTTATATGGGGGCTATATATAATTATGGACCGATATGGACCAATTCTGGCATGGTTGTTAGAGATCATATACTAACACCACGTACCAAATTTCAACCGGATCGGATGGAATTTGCTTCTCTTAGAAGCTCCGCATGCAAAATATGGGGATCGGTTTATATGGGGGCTATATATAATTATGGACCGATGTGAACCAATTTTCGCATAGTTATTAGAGACCATATACTAACACCACGTACCAAATTTCAACCGGATCGGATGAAATTTGCTCCTATTAGAGGTTCCGCAAGCAAAATCTGGGGATCGGTTTATATGGGGGCTATATATAATTATGGACCGATATGAACCAATTCTGGCATGGTTGGTAGAGACAATATACTAACACCACGTACCAAATTTCAACCGGATCGGATGAAATTTGCTTCTCTTAGAGGCTCCGCATGCAAAATCTGGGGATCGGTTTATATAAGGGATATATAATTATGGACCGATATGGACCAATTCTGGCATGGTTGTTAGAGGTCATATACTAACACTACGTACCAAATTTCAACCGGATCAGATGAAATTTGCTTCTCTTAGAGGCTCCGCAAGCAAAATCTGTGGATCGGTTTATATGGGGGCTATAAATAATTATGGACCGATATGGACCAATTCTAGCATGGTTGTTAGAGGCCATATATTAACACTACGTACCAAATTTCAACCGGATCGGATGAAATTTGCTTCTCATAGAGGCTCCGCAAGCAAAATCTGGGGATCGGTTTATATGGGGGCTATATATAATTATGCATCGATGTGAACCAATTTTCGCATGGTTGTTGGAGACCATATACCGATATCATGTACCAAATTTCAACCGGATCGGATGAAATTTGCTCCACTTAGAGGCTCCGCAAACAAAATATGGGGATCGGTTTATGTGGAGGATATATATAATTATGGACCAATATGGACCAATGCTGGCATGGTTGTTAAAGACCATATACTTACACCACATACCAAATTTCAACCGGATCGGAAGAAATGTGCTTTTCTTAGAGACTCCGCAAGCAAAATCTGGGGATCGGTTTATATGGGGGCTATATATAATTATGGACCGGATCGGGATCGGATGAAATTTGCTCCTCCAAGAGGCTCCGCAAGCCAAATCTGGGGGTCCGTTTATTTGGGGGCTATACGTAAAAGTGGACCGATTTCCAATACCATCCGACCTACATCAATAACAACTACTTGCGCCAAGTTTCAAGTCGATAGCTTGTTTCTTTCGAAAGTTAACGTGATTTCAACAGACGGACGGACATGCTTAGATAGACTCAGAATTTCACCACAACCCAGAAGATATATACATTTGGGGCCTTAGAGCAATATTTCGATGTGTTACAAATGGAGGGTATACAAATTTAATTTTTTTTTTAAATAATTTTTAATGCATCCTAAAACTTGTCTGAATCGTTTGACCTGACATATTTTGAAAAATTCGAATATTTCTAGAATTGACTATTTTTTAAATTCTTATTCCGTTTTTACCATTTTTAAAACAAAACAAGTACATACGGCCGTAGGCAAAGTCCTAAGATGTAGGGTTTAATAAATTCCAAATTATTGCGAGAACCGACACCAGTTGTAGTAACACCAGAACATTATTATCATAATCATAAAACTGTTTTATATCTTTCTGTGAATACCACCATTCATAGTTGTCTTTGACAAATGCATTTTCTTTGTATCATCCATTCATTCAACAAACCCGAATGTTCCGTTCAATGACTTTTTTTGATCACTGGGACAATGGATGACAGACCCTTCAATTTTATTGATTTGATTGATAAAGAAGCTCGAAACATTTGCATAAATCCATCAATAACACATCACAATAAAACGATTGATTTTTAGTGATAATGAAAAAAAAATTAATCGTTATTATCTTTCGATATTTTTCACAGAACATCCAGCATCAAAAAGACCAAAAAAAAAAATAATAATAATAAAAAAAAAAAAACAAATGACACGCAAAACTCTAGTTTGGTATTCATTTAAATTTTTTAGCGGATGATGTTTGTGATATATTCTGCCATTATAGTTATATATGGAATTGTCATTTTTATTATAATGCAGAAATAATAATATAAACAAGTAAGTAAAGTCTAAAGTCGGGTGGGCCGACTATATTATACCCTTCACCCCTATGTAGGCCAAAATTTGTGATACCATCTCAACCACTTCGCATTTGCTGGAAGCTATATAAAGGATACAATTTTTTTTACTTCTACAAAATCTCTAGAATTAAAATTTAAATCGGCTAACGCTATCCAGTTAATTGGAGGAAACTTCCATTGAAAATGGGTCTAAAATGTATAACAGTCTACCATATTTCCGCAACTCTGGTGTACGTATATATGGGAGCTATATATAATCTGAACCAATTTTGACTAAATTTGACATGTATAGTCAGAATAATAATTCTGCTATCTATGCGAAATTTCACGTAAATGGCTGTATAACTTTGGCCCCCCTGGTCATATGAGTGCAAATCGAACGGAAGATATATATGGGAGCCATATCTACATCTGAACCGATTTCAACCAAATTTGACACAATTACCGATACTACTAAACGTGTGCGAAATTTGAAGCAAATCACGACAAAACCCTGGATTTTGAGGCCATATAAGTTCAAACCGGACGAAAGATATATATGGGTGCTATATCTAAATCCGAATCGATTTTGACCATATTTGGCACATACAATAGTATCGTTAAAAGTACCGCTTGTGCAAAATTTGAAGCAAATCACGAAAGATATATATGGGAGCTATATCCAAATTTGAACCGATTTCAAATTTACCAATCATTGGTAGAATGTCAATTCTACCCTCTGTGCAAAATTTCACGAAGATCGGTAGTAAACTTTGGCCTCTGTGGTCATATGAGTCTAAATCGGACAAAAGTTATATATGGGAGCTATATATAATCTGAACCGATTTTGATTAAATTTGACATGTATAGATAGAATAATAATTCTGCTATCTATGCGGAATTTCACGTAAATGGGACTATAACATTGGCCCCCCTGGTCATATGAGTGCAAATTGGACGGAAGATATATACGGGAGCCATATCTAAATCTGAACCGATTTCAACCAAATTTGGCACAATTACCGATACTACTAAACGTGTGCGAAATTTGAAGGAAATCATGGCAAAACCCTGGATTTTGAGGCTATATAAGTTCAAATCGGACGAAAGATATATATGGGAGCTATATCTAAAACTGAATCGATTTTGACCATATTTGGCACATACAATAGTATCATTAAAAGTAGCGCTTGTGCAAAATTTGAAGTAAGTCAGGGCAAAACTCTGGCTGTTGGGACCATATAAGTCGAAATCGGACTCAAGATATATATGTGAGCTATATCTAAATCTGAACCGATTTTAACAAAATTTGACACACTTAACGACACTATTAAACGTACCCCTTGTACAAAATTTGAAACAAATCACGGCAAAACTCCGGCTTTTGTGGCCATATAAGTTCAAATCGGACGAAAGATATATATGGGAGCTATATCTAAATTTGAACCGATTTGATTGATATTTTGCAAGATTTTCGAGATTCATAAAATATTTAGATGTACGGTATTTCAAGAAAATCGGTTGATAAACACGCTAACTATGACCAAATCGGGGATAAATATATATGGCAGCTATATCTAAATCTGAACCGATTTTTTCCAAAACCAATAGAGATTGTCTCTGTCCCAAGAAACGGCCCTGTGCCAAATTTGAGGACGATCGGACTTAAATTGCGAGCTGTACTTTGTGCACAAAATTACATATACAGACAGACAGACAGACAAACAGACGGACAGACAGACAGACAGACAGACGGACAGACAGGCAGACAGACAAACGGACAAACAGACGGACAGACAGACGGACGGACATCGCTAAATCGACTCAGAATTTAATTCTAAGCCGATCGGTATACTAAAAGATGGGTCTATGACCACTATTTCTCGGCGTTACATACAAATGCACAAACTTATTATACCCTGTACCACAGTAGTGGTGAAGGATATAACAAGTATATAAGGCCGTAAGTTCGGCCAGGCCGAAGCTTATGTACCCTCCACCATGGATTGCGTAGAAACTTCTTCTAAACGTACCAAGAGGCTCCAAAACCAAATCTCGAATCGGTTTATATGGGGGCTATATATGATTATGGACTGATATGGACCATTTTTGGCATGGTTGTTAAATATCATATCAACCAGATCGGATGAATTTTGCTTCTCCAAAAGTCACCGGAGGTCAAATCTGGGGATCTGTTTATATGGGGGTTATATATAATTATGGACTGATATGAACCAATTCCTGCATGGTTGTTGGATATTATATACTAACATCACGTACCAAATTTCAACCGAATCGGAGGAATTTTGCTCTTCCAAGGGGCTCCGGAGGTCAAATCTGGGGATCGGTTTATATGGGGGCTATATATAATTATGGGCCGATTTCGACCAATTTTTGCATGGGTGTTTGAGGTCATATATTAACACCACGTAACAAATATCGACTGAATCAGATGAATTTTGGTCTTTCAAGAGGCTCCGGAGGTGAAATCTGGTGATCGGTTTATATGAGGGCTATATATAATTATGGACCGATGTGGACCAATTTGTGCATGGTTATTAGAGACCATATACTAACACCATGTACCAAATTTCAGCCGGATCGGATGAAATTTGCTTCTCTTAGAGGCTCCGCAAGCCAAATCGGGGGATCGGTTTATATGGGGGCTATATATAATTATTGACCGATGTGGACCAATTTTTGCCTGGTTGTTGGAGACCATATAATTACACCATGTACCAAATTTCTGCCGGATCAGATGAAATTTTCTTCTCTTAGAGGCTCCGCAAGCCAAATGGGGGGATCGGTTTATATGGCGGCTACCCGTGTAAAAATTAGGGGATCTGATTTGATATGGTTAGATCTGAGCCAATATATGGTCAGATCTGAGCAGATCCGAAAAATGGTTATATCTGGTCAGATCTAAACACTATGAAATTGGATCTGATCAGATCTCAAAAATGAGACACATCTAATCAGATCTAATTTGATATAATTGTATATTATTTGATACAATTGTATCTTTCGAGATCTTTCAGCACATAAAAGCCCATAATTTGTATATAAAATGAGATCAATTGTTTTATTTAATAATACAGACAAAAAGTATGTGCATAATAAATATGTTTAATTTAAATTGATCCATCAAAGCTAATTAAGAGTATTGACAGTTGAGTTAGAGTGTTGTCCAAGGGTTTTTTCGTTTGTTTCTTCTGCTTTGGACTTAGACACGCGACTAAAGTATTACAGCGTTAAGGCAATCTGCAATGAAATTAAGTAAAAACCCAATTATTAAACAAATATAGGAATAAACAAATATGGGAATATATTGAACTATGTAAGCAAGTATTAGTATTGTTTTGGATCATTCTTCTTTAAATTGCAATAAAAATTGCCATATAATTTTATGTTGCTTTTAATACTCACATTTAAAGTGTATTCGGAATTAGGTTAGGTATAGCGATAGGCTGTCATTTTAGGCTCATACATACTATTCAGACCATCATGACATCACAGTGATAAACATCTCACTTATCACTGACTGCTGCTCGATTCAATAATTAGCTCAATAACATGGGACCTCCTTGCTATAATCGAGTCCTATCGGCATTTCACGTTGCGCTGAAACAACTTAGAGAATCTTTGAAGCAGAAATGTCACCAACATTACTGCGAGGAGATAATCCACCGCCAAAATAATTTTTGATGTTGGTCGGAACTGGGATTGAACCCGTGACCTTTTGAATGCAAGGCGGGCATGTTAACCAGTACACCACTGAGGTTTCCTTTTTTTCCAAATCTAGAAAATAGTAAAACAATATGAAAATGACTACTAAGGAAATAACAAATACAATCTACTTACCTACATAATCTCCGCAATAAAGGAAACGATATACACTTTATCAAAGGAACACATTTAAAATAATTATATTAAATTTCTTAATTCTCAGCTAGTCTGGCGTTAAATTTGTTTAGAAGTGATGTCCCTGACGGCGTTGACATTTGACATAATGACATTGAGGTTTAGACGTGTATTTCAAAAATCTTTTTAACTTGTTCATGATTTTTTTTTATTATATTTTGGACCGTATTTAACCCCATATATAGTCAGATATGATGTTATATCTACCATATCTTATTAGATATAGTGCTATATATGGTCCTATCCAAGCATATATTATTATATATGCCAGATATAATTAGATATTATACTATATATGATGAGATCTGCAATTATATATAATGAAATGATTAGTCAAGCTCGAGGTCTTTATGTTTTTATTTATTTATTTATTTTTCGATATTTCGCCTTAATATGTAAGGCATTTTCAAGACAACCTATCAAAATAACATAAAACAAATACGTAATAAGCCAAGCATGTTTACATTCTTTTACATTATATCTAACCAGATCTAGCACCATATATAGCATATCTGTGCATATCTAATTATGTCTGAACCAATATCTGAACAGATCCAATTAGATCCAATTTGATATTATTAGATAGGATTGGATCCTCCAATTTTTACATGGGTATATATAATTATGGACCGATGTGGACCAATTTTGCATGGTTGTTGAAGAACATATACTAATACCATGTACCAAATTTCAGCCGGATCGGATGAAATTTTCTTCTCTTATAGGCTCCGCAAGCCAAATCTGGGGACCGGTTTATATGGGGGCTATATATAATTATGGACCGATGTGGACCAATTTTTGCATGGTTGTTAAGGACCATATGCTAACACCATGTACCAAATTTCAGCCAGATCGGATGGAATTTGCTTCTCTAAGAGGCTCCGCAAGCCACATGTGGGGGTCGGTTTATATGGGGGCTATACGTAAAAGTGGTCCAATATGGTCCATTTGTAATACCATACGACGTACATACATAACTACGTGTTTCGTTCCGTAGTTAGCGTAATTTCAACGTACGGACGGACATGCTAGATCGACTCAGAAATTTACCACGACCCATAATATATACTTTATGTGGTCTTAGAACAAAATTTCGATGTGTTACAAACTGAATTACAGAGTTAATGTACCCCCATCCTATGGTGGAGGGTATAAAAATTAATGTGTCAATTATTTTTGTAATTGGATCAATTAATGATTTAACTGACTTTTTGTGATTGATACAGTAATCCCTCGATTTACGTCGTGATTGGTTCCGGAATTTGACGACGTTAATCGAAACGACGTAAACCGAATTAAAAATTGCTCATACTTACTCCTAAACCCATTTAACATATGTTGTATGTTCATAATAAAAAACTTCAAAAATAAAGGAAATTCAGTAATTTCGGTAAGAAATTCAGAAAATAAAATGTTACGATGTCATCATCTTTGATACTAATTTTACTTATGGAAGGCGTTTCTGATAAAGTGGGCAAAAAAATCGACGACGTAGATCGAATGGCGACGTAAATCGAAGTTTGATGGAACAAACATTTTTACGACGTAAATCGAAACAACGTAAACCGAGGCGACGTAAATCGAGGGATTACTGTACTATAATTTATGTGATTGAAGACAAAAAAATCCCCCTGTTTTATGATTTCTATAACAAGACTCTGCTACCTATTTTAAATTTTTATTGATTTTTGAATATTGCTTGTCGTTTATACAAAGGACGGTTTTTATTTGTTTTCGATAAAATTGGTATGACTATAGGGTACTTCACAGTTGACTCCCGCTCATCTATAACTTTTCATCATTTGTTTTCAAAAAATTTTAGTTTTTTTCTCTACATTGACTCGAATCTTATTGACGACTTTGACTTTGAAACTTTGTATGTTTTGTTTTCGAATTTAGTTTTTTTTTCTTTAGTTTGTTTGTCTTTTATACATATTCACGTGTTTAAATCGTTTTGTTCATCTTGTTATGACCGGCGGCTGGAAGTAACACAAATGTGGTGGTGGGTTTAACATGATGCCGTTTTCCTCAATGCGGTTTGATCCAAATCAAAAGTATGTCAGCTATTTGCATTTGATTGAAATTATTATTTTTTTTTTAGGAAATTCAATATCATTGATATTGAGATATTCGTCTCTTGAACCGTTGAAGTTGAGGTAGGTAGGGCATATTGTTCTTTGTGACGAATTATGAATACTTAAAAATTTATGAATTTTTCTTTTCAAAACAGCGATTTGACACATTCATTCAATCCGTTAGTTAGTTGCGTTTATGAATGACTTTTTGTTTGCTGAATAGTGGGGAAGACAATGCTACAAACGACCGTACGGGTAACGGTTGGATAGCTATAGAAATTAAATTTTGAAAAAATTTTCTAGAGAAATTTTGAAAAATTTTCTATAGAAATAAAATTTTGAACAATTTTCTGTAGATGGTAAGATTAAGTATAGTGGCAGCCCGACATTTCAGCTTCACTTAGACTATTCAGTCCATTGTGTTACCACAGTGGGGAACTTCTCTCTTATCACTGAGTGCTGCTCAATTCTATGTTAGGTTCAACGACAAGGGACCTCCTTTTTATAGCCGAGTCCGAACGGCGTTACACATTGCACTGAAACCACTTAGAGAAGTTTTGAAACACTCAGAAATGTCACCAGCATTACTGAGTTGGGATTATCCAACGCTGAAAAAAAAAAACATTTTGGTGTTTGGTCGAAACTGGTTTTGAACCCAAGACCCTGTGTATTCAAGGCGGGCAGAAATAAAATTATGACAAAATTTTCTATAGAAATAAAATTTTGGCAAAATTTTCTATAGAAATAAACTTTTGACAAAATCTTCTATAAAATTTTGGCAACATTGTCTATAGTAATAAAATTTTCACAATATTTTCTATTGTAAAAACAATTTGGGAAAATTTTCTATAGAAATATAATTTTGACAAAATTTTCTACAGAAATAAAATTGTACAAAAAATTTCTATAGAAATAAAATTTTGGCAAAATTTTCTACAGAAATAAAATGGTGACAAAATTTTCTATAAAAATAAAATATTGACAAAATTTTCTATAGAAATCAAATGTTAAAATATTTACAAATTGTTTATAGAAATAAAATCTTGAGAAATTTTTCTATATAAGTAATATTTTGACACAATATTCAATAGAAATAAAATTTTGACAAAATTTTCTATAGACATAAAATTTTGACAAAATTTTCTACAGACATACAATTTTGATAAAATTTTCTACAGAAATAAAATTGTACAAAAAATTTCTATAGAAATAAAATTTTGGCAAAATTTTCTACAGAAATAAAATGGTGACAAAATTTTCTATAAAAATAAAATATTGACAAAATTTTCTATAAAAATAAAATATTGACAAAATTTTCTATAGAAATCAAATGTTAAAATATTTAAAAATTGTTTATGGAAATAAAATTTTGCGAAAATTTTCTATAAATAAATAATATTTTGACAAAATATTCAATAGAAATAAATTTTGATAACATTTTCTATAGAAATAAAATTTTGACAAATATTTTCTGTAGATTTAAATTTTATTTTTCAATTTTCTATAGAAATAAATTTTGAGAAAATTTTCTATATAAGTAATATTTTGACAAAATATTCAATAGAAATAAAATTTTGACAAAATTTTCTATAGACATAAAATTTTGATAAAATTTTCTATAGACATAAAATTTTGATAAAATTTTCTATAGGAATAAAATTTTGACAAAATATTCAATAGAATTAATAGTAATAAAATTTTGACAAAATTTTCTATAGAAATAAAATTTGACAAAATTTCCCTCACAAATAAAATTGTACAAACATTTTCTATAGAAAAATATTTTAGCAAAATGTTCTATAGAAATGAAATTTTGCAACATTTTCTGTAGAAATAAATGTTTGACAAAATTTTCTACTGAAATAAATTGTGTCAAAATTTTCAATAGAAATAAAATTTTGACAAATATTTTCTGTAGACTTAAAATTTTTGCAAAATTTTCTATAGACATAAAATTTTGATAAAATTTTCTATAGACATACAATTTTTATAAAATTTGCTACAGAAATAAATTTTTGACAAAATATTCAAGGCAAATAAAATTTTGATAAAATTATCTATAGAAATAAAATGTTGATAAAATTTTCTACAGAAATAAAATATTGACAAAAATTTCTATAGAAATAAAATCTTGACAAAAATTTTCTATACACTTAAAATATTTACAAGATTTTCTATAGAAACAACATTTTGTGAAAATTTTCTATATAACTAATATTTTGATTTCATTTGCCCAAAGAGGCCAATTTTTAACTCCGATTTGGTTGAAATTTTGCACAGGGAGTAGAATTAGCATTGTAACTATGCGTGCCAAATTTGGTTGAAATCGGTTCAGATTTGGATATATCTCCCATATATAGCTTTCGCCCGATTTACACTCATATGACCACAGAGGCCAATTTTTAACTCCGATTTAGTTGAAATTTTGCACAGGGAGTAGAATTAGCATTGAAACTATGCGTGCCAAATTTGGTTGAAATCGGTTCAGATTTAGATATATCTCCTATATTTAGCTTTCGCCCGATTTACACTCATATGACCACAGAGGCCAATTTTTTGCTCCGATTTAGTTGAAATTTTTCACAGGGAGTAGAATTAGCATTGTAGCTATGCGTGCCAAATTTGGTTGAAATCGGTTCAGATTTAGATATATCTCCTATATATAGCTTTCGCCCGATTTACACTCATATGACCACAGAGGCAAATTTTTAACTCCGATTTAGTTGAAATTTTGCACAGGGAGTAGAATTAGCATTGTAGCTATGCGTGCCAAATTTGGTTGAAATCGGTTCAGATTTACATATAAAGGGTGATTTGTTAAGAGCTTGATAACTTTAAAAAAAAAAAAAACGCATAAAATTTGCAAAATCTCATCGGTTCTTTATTTGAAACGTTAGATTGGTCCATGACATTTACTTTTTGAAGATAATTTCATTTAAATGTTGACCGCGGCTGCGTCTTAGGTGGTCCATTCGGAAAGTCCAATTTTGGGCAACTTTTTCGAGCATTTCGGCCGGAATAGCCCGAATTTCTTCGGAAATGTTGTCTTCCAAAGCTGGAATAGTTGCTGGCTTATTTCTGTAGACTTTAGACTTGACGTAGCCCCACAAAAAATAGTCTAAAGGCGTCAAATCGCATGATCTTGGTGGCCAACTTACCGGTCCATTTCTTGAGATGAATTGTTCTCCGAAGTTTTCCCTCAAAATGGCCATAGAATCGCGAGCTGTGTGGCATGTAGCGCCATCTTGTTGAAACCACATGTCAACCAAGTTCAGTTCTTCCATTTTTGGCAACAAAAAGTTTGTTAGCATCGAACGATAGCGATCGCCATTCACCGTAACGTTGCGTCCAACAGCATCTTTGAAAAAATACGGTCCAATGATTCCACCAGCGTACAAACCACACCAAACAGTGCATTTTTCGGGATGCATGGGCAGTTCTTGAACGGCTTCTGGTTGCTCTTCACTCCAAATGCGGCAATTTTGCTTATTTACGTAGCCATTCAACCAGAAATGAGCCTCATCGCTGAACAAAATTTGTCGATAAAAAAGCGGATTTTCTGCCAACTTTTCTAGGGCCCATTCACTGAAAATTCGACGTTGTGGCAGATCGTTCGGCTATTCATGATGAAATGTCAAAGCATACTGAGCATCTTTCTCTTTGACACCATGTCTGAAATCCCACGTGATCTGTCAAATACTAATGCATGAAAATCCTAACCTCAAAAGAATCACCCTTTATGTTAAAATTTTCAATAGAAATAAAATTTTGACAAATATTTTCTGTAGACTTAATTTTTTTTTTTTAATTTTCTATAGAAATAAAATTTTGACAAATATTTTCTGTAGACTTAAAATTTTTGCAAAATTTTCTATAGAAATAAAATTTTGAGAAAATTTTCTAAATTAGTAATATTTTGACAAAATATTCAACAGAAATAAAAAAAAAATGAAATTTTGCAAAATTTTCTGTAGATATAAATTTTTGAAAAAATTTTCTACTGAAATAAATTGTGTCAAAATTTCCAATAGAAATAAAATTTTGACAAATATTTTCTGTATACTTAAAATGTTTGCTCTGTTGGTTAAGCTACACTTGTAGTTTAGTCAATGTATGGTTTTAAGCTGCAATAAAAAACAACAACAATGCTTAAAGAACAAAACCAACAATAACAAAACAAAACGAAATAAAATCTTGTCAAAAATTTTCGATACACTTAAAATATTTGCAAAATTTTCTATAGAAATAAAATTTTGAGAAAATTTTCTCAATAAGTAATATTTTTAAAAATATATACAACAGAAATAAAATTTTGACAAAATTTTCTATAGAAATAAATTATGTTAAAATTTTCAATAGAAATAAAATTTTGAAAAATATTTTCTGTAAACTTAAAGTTTTTTAAAATTTTCTATAGAAATCAAATTTTGAGAAAATTTTCTATATAAGTAGTTTTTTGACAAAATATTCAATAGAAATAAAGTTTTGATAAAATTTTCTATAGAAATAAAATTTTGACAAAATATGCAATAGAAATAAAATTTTGACAAAATTTTCTATAGACATAAAATTTTGATAAATTTTTTTTATAGAAATAAAATTTTGATAAAATTTTGTATAGAAATAAAATTTTGATGAAATTTTCTACAGAATTAAAATTTTGATCAAATTTGTACCAGATGGAAATTGAAGAAGGACCATGGAAATTAAAGTACTACCTTTCTAAAAATATTTATTCTTATCCATTAAGGTTAAGTATTTATATAAGATTATATAAATTCGATAGAATTGATTCTGCATAATACGCAATAAAAATTTAACTAATTTCCTCCTACATTCTTTTCTACCCGCTAATTCTTGCAATTTGCCAAAATAATCATTATGCATATGCTGCGCTTTCGCATGGCTTGATTTCATGGTCAATTAACCACACACAAAAATGTTCTTCAATTTTCTGATAAATTTATGTAACGTTTAATTTCACAAATCACAAATTAAAGGGGAATTTTATTTTGTGTTTGCTATTGCCCCTCAAGAGGCTTGGAATGAAATCTCCATTGAGATAAAAAAGTATCGACTTTAATGGGTTTTCGTTTTAAATTTCCTTTCGAATTTTCTGTCAAAGTGCCGGATAACAGCGAACATGATGGCTGGTATTTATTTTATTGTTTTTTTTTTTTATGGTAGTGAGGACTGAGGTATTCCTTGCATAGAAATGTGCGTAAAATCGTCTTAAAGTTTTTTTTTTTTTTTTTTTTTTTTTTTTTTGACGTTCTTCACTCAAAATCTTAGCTTAATTTGAGTGAGCCAGTTGCTCTATAATGCCTAAGTAAAACGAGTCAATTACCAGCGGCGGTCCCTATTTGATGTCGAATAACCGATAATGATAATCTTTAGGATTGATGGTAATGATGATGACGATTATTACGGATGGGAAGAATTAAGAAGGTTGGTTTTCTGGTTGCTGTTCTGCCACCGGTTTATAATGATAATCTTTTATGGTGGACTTACTAAGTTTGCTTTGCTTTATTTCGCTTGTTTTGAAGACCGGCCAGTAGATTGGTAACGGTTACGCATATTAACCATAATTATCATCCGTGTATGGTTTAGCCAAGTGTAATTACCAAAAAAACAAAAATTAACAAAAGATTAACTTTTATGTTCTTTATTACCCCCTATGCACATGCCAAACTATGTAAGGCCAAAAAGAAAACTAGAAAAGGCTACCCTAATGTCCTTGATTAACTATCTCAATATCTCATCCAGGAAGTATAAGTTTAACTATGATTCATCAATCGATCTAAGTAACGTTGGATAAGTAACTTTGTCTATCTATTTCTATAATCTAAACCATAGGTCTCATCGAAATATTGGTCTCAGACCGCATACAGAAAATTATTCTTGGTCATGGTGGGAAAGTCGATCTAGCGATGTCCGACCGTCCGCACAGTGCTTCGAAAGCGGCAACAAAAAATATGGGCTCACATTTTTATTCTAATATCTGTTTTTAATATTCTATGATATCGACATTCAAATACAAAAATAAAATTTTGCTATAATTGACTAGAACCATTAAAAAAACAAGTAAGGAAAGTCTAAAGTCGGGCGGGGCCGACTATATTATACCCTGCACCACTTTGTTGATCTAAATTTTCGATACAATATCACATCCGTCAAATGAGTTGGGGCTATATATAAAGGTTTGTCCCAAATACATAAATTTAAATATCACTCGATCTGGAAGAATTTGATAGACTTCTACAAAATCTATAGACTCAAAATTTAAGTGGCTAATGCACTAGGGTGGAACACAATGTTAGTAAAAAACAAGTATATACGGCCGTAAGTTCGGCCAGGCCGAATCTTATGTACCCTCCACCATGGATTACGTAGGAACTTCTACTAAAGGCTGTCATCCACAATCGAATTACTTGGGTTGCGATAACACTTGCCGATGGCAAGGTATCGTAAAACTTTTTAACACTGTCTTCTAAATTGTAAGTTAGTCCATAGGGGTATATATTAAACAAAAAAAAAAAAAAGCCGATTAAATACGTATATAATTCAGTTTGACAAAATTTTCTATAGAAATAAAATTTTGACAAAATTTTCTATAGAAATAAAAACTTGACAAAATTTTCTATAGAAATAAAATGTTGACAAAATTTTTTATGGAAGTAAAATGTTGACAAAATTTTCCAAAGCAATAAAATTTTGACAAAATTTTCTATAGAAATAAAATGTTGACAAAATTTTCTATAGAAATAAAATGTTGACAAAATGTTCTATAGAAATAAAATGTTGACAAAATTGTCTATAGAAATAAAATGTTGACAAAACTTTCTACAGAAATAAATTTTTTACAAAATTTTCTATAGAAATAAAATTTTGACAAAATTTTCTATGGAAATAAAATGTTGACAAACATTGCTATAGAAATAAACTTTTTACAAAACTTTCTATAGAAATGAAATTTTGACAAAACTTTCTATAGTAATAAAATTTGACAATTTTTACATGGCTGTTAGAGGCCATATACTAACGAAATGTAGCAAATTTCAACCGCATCGGATGACTTTTGCTCCTCCAAGAGGCTCCGGAGGTCAAATCTGGGGATCGGTTTATATGGGAGCTATATATAATTATGGACCGATATGGACCAATTTTTGCATGGTTGTTAGAGACCATATACAAACACCACGTACTAAATTTCAATTGGATCGGATGAATTTTGCTCATCCAAGAGGCTCCAGAGTTCAAATCTGGGGATCGGCTTATATGGGAGCTATATATAATTATGGACCGATATGGACCACTTTTTGCATGCTTGTTAGAGACCGTATACTAACATCAGGTACCCAATTTCAAACGGATCGGATGAATTTTACCCCAGCAAGAGGCTCCGGAGGTCAAATCTGGGGATCGGTTTATATGGGAGCTATATATAATTATGGACGGATATGGACCAGTTTTTGTATGGTTGTTAGAGACTATATACTAACACCACGTACCAAATTTCAATCGGGTAGGATGAAGTTTGCTCCTCCAAGAGGCTCCGGAGGTCAAATCTGGGGATCGGTTTATATGGGAGCTATTTATATTTATGGACCGATATGGACCAATTTTTGCATGGTTGTTAGAGACCGTATGCTAACATCAGGTACCAAATTTCAAACGGATGGGATGAATTTTGCCCCTCCAAGAGGCTCCGGAGGTCAAATCTGGGGATCGGTTTATATGGGGGCTATATATAATTATGGACCGATATGGACCAATTTTTGCATGGTTGTTAGAGACCAAATACTTAGATCACGTACCAAATTTCAACCGGATCGGATGAATTTTGCTGCTCCGGAAGGCTCCGCAAGCCAAATTTGGGGATCGGTTTATATGGGGGCTATACGTAAACGTGGGCCGATATGGCCCATTTTCAATACCATCCGACCTACATCAATTACAACTACTTGTGCCAAGTTTCAAGTCGATAGCTAGTTTCGTTCGGAAGTTAGCGTGATTTCCACAGACGGACGGACAGCCGGACAGACGGACAGAGGACAGACGGACAGACGGACGGACGGACGGACGGACGGACATGCTTAGATCGACTCAGAATTTCACCACGACCCAGAATATATATACTTTATGGGGTCTTAGAGCAATATTTCGATGTGTTACAAACGGAATGACAAAGTTAATATACCCCCATCCTATGGTGGAGGGTATAACAAGTAAGGAAAGTCTAAAGTCGGGCGGGGCCGACTATATTATACCCTGCACCACTTTGTAGATCTAAATTTTCGATACCATATCACATCCGTCAAATGTGTTGGGTGCTATATATAAAAGTTTGTCCCAAATACATACATTTAAATATCACTCGATTTGGACAGAATTTGATAGAGTTTTACAAAATCTATAGACTCAAAATTTAAGTTGGCAATTAGTGCATTAGCACAGTTTTAGTAAAAAACCAGTAAGGAAAGTCTAAAGTCGGGCGGGGCCGACTATATTATACCCTGCACCACATTGTAGATCTAAATTTTCGATACCATATCACATCCGTCAAATGTGTTGGGGGCTATATATAAAGGTTTGTCCCAAATACATACATTTAAATATCACTCGATCTGGAAGAAGTTGATAGACTTCTACAAAATCTATAGACTCAAAATTTAAGTCGGCTAATGCACTAGGGTGGAACACAATGTTAGTAAAAAACCAGTAAGGAAAGTCTAAAGTCGAGCGGGGCCGACTATATTATACCCTGCACCACTTTGTATATCTAAATTTTCCATACCATATCACATCCGTCAAATGTGTTGGGGCCTATATATAAAGGTTTGTCCCAAATACATACATTTAAATATCACTCGATCTGGATAGAATTTGATAGACTTCTACAAAATCTATAGACTCAAAATTTAAGTCGGCTAATGCACTAGGGTGGACCACAATGATAGTAAAATATATGGGAAACATTTAAATCTGAAGCAATTTTAAGGAAACTTCGTAAAAGTTTATTTATGATTTATCGCTTGATATATATGTATTAGAAGTTTAGGAAAATTAGAGTCATTTTTACAACTTTTCGACTAAGCAGTGGCGATTTTACAAGGAAAATTTTAGAGTTTAGACCATTTTTGTCGAAATCAGAAAAACATATATATGGGAGCTATATCTAAATCTGAACCGATTTCAATCAAATTTGGCACGCATAGCCACAATGCTAATTCTACTCCCTGTGCAAAATTTCAACCACATTGGGGTAAAACTCTGGCTTCTGGGACCGTATTAGTCCATATCGGGCGAGAGATATATATATGGGTGCTATTTCTAAATCTGAACCGATTTCAATAAAATTTGACACACATGACTGTAATACTAATTGCTCTTCTTATGCAAAATTCTAAGCAAATTAGGATAAAACTCTGGCTTCTGGGGCCATATAAGTTCATGTCGGGCGAAATATATATGGGAGCTATATCTAAATCCAAACCGATTTCTTCCAAAATCAACAGGAGTCTATTCTGCGACGTAGACTTTGATTACAAAAATGTGTTCACGGACAGACGGACATGGCTATATCGACTCAGGAGCCCACCCTGAGCATTTTTGCCACAGACACCATGTGTCTATCTCGTCTCCTTATGGGTGTTGCAAACATATGCACTAACTTATAATACCCTGTTCCACAGTGTGGCGCAGGGTATAAACATGGGAAACATTTAAATCTGCTAATTCTACTCCCTGTGCAAAATTTCAACTAAATCGGAGTTAAAAATTGGCCTCTGTGGTTATATGAGTGTAAATCGGGAGAAAGCTATATATGGGAGATATATCTAAATCTGAATCGATTTCAACCAAATTTGGCACACATAGCTACAATGCTAGATCTACTCCCGGTGCAAAATTTCAACCAAATTGGGCCAAAACTCTGGCTTTTAGGACCATATTAGTCCATATCGGGCGAAAGATATATATGGGAGCTATATCTAAATCTGAACTGATTTCAATCAAATTTCGCACACTTGACTATACTACTAATTGTACTCCTAGTGCAAATTTTCAACCAAATTCGGCGAAAAATCTGGCTTCTGGGGCCATATAAGTCCATATCGGGCGAAAGATATATATGGGAGCTATATCTAAATAAGCGGGGTTTCAGCTTGAAAACCGAACATAGTACTCAGCTTAAATTAAACAAGTATATAAAGCAGTAAGTTCGGCCGGGCCGAATCTTAATTACCCACCACCATGAACCAAATATTAGGATTTGCTTTGAAATTTCAGGAGGGCTTGAGGACACTTCCCGAAGATAAAAGTAAAGATTTTACCTAAGAAGACTAGATCAGATTCTGGATTTTATAAATCCATTTTTTGGTTGAGTTTTAGAGGAATCATTAACATCTCTTGTAAGTGTGCAAGAACATTATAAAATAACGTCTTGATTTGAAATCTTTTAATCTGTAGATTTTTTACATTGAGTTTCAAGCAATTTTCATGATCAGTGCGCCTTCTAAACCCTCAAGAACCAAGAAGTGAAGTCGGTCTATATGGAGGCATTCCCAAATGGACCGATAAAAACTTAATCCGATACACGTTTTTGTGAGCCTAAAATACCATAATATTTAAAATTTCAGGCAAATCTGATAAAAACTACGGTTTCTAGAAACCCAAGGAGTTAAATCGGGAGATCGTTCTTATGGGGGCTATACTAAAATATGGACCGATACTCACCATTTTCGGCACACCTCTGTATGGTCCGAAAATACCTCTAGATTTCCAATTTCAGGCAAATTGGATAAAAACTTCGGATTCTAGAAGCCCAAGAAGTAAAATCGGGATATCGGTCTATATGGGGGCTATACCAAAACATGGACCGATACTCACCATTTGTGGCACACCTCTTTATGGTCCTAAAATACCTATAAATTTCCAATTTCAGGCAAATTGTATATAAACTACGGATTCTATAAAATCGGGAGATCGGTCTATATGGGGGCTATACCAAAACATGGAACGATACGGACCATTTTCGGCACACCTTTTGATGGTCCTCAAGTACCTCTAGATTTTCAATTTCAGGCAAATTGGATAAAAACTATGGTTTCTATAAGCCCAAGACCCCAAATCGGGAGGTCGGTTTATATGGAGACCATACCAAAACATGGACCGATGCTCACCATTTTTGGCACACCTCTTAACGGTTCTAAAGTACATCTCGATGTCCAATTTCAGGTAAATTGGATAAAAACTGCGGTTTCTATAAGCCCAAGAAGTAAAATCGGGAGATCAGTCTATATGGGGGCTATACCAAAATATGAACCGATACTCACAATTTTTGGTACACGTATTTGTGGTCCTGCAATACCTCTAGATTTCTAATTTCAGGTACATTAAATAAAAACTGCGGATTCTATAAGCCCAAGAAGTAAAATCGGGAGATCGGTCCATATGGGGGTTATACCAAAACATGGACCGAATCTTTGCATTTTTGGTACACCTCTTTATGGTCATAAAATACCTCTAGATTTCAAATTTCAGGCAAATTGGATAAAAACTACGATTTCTATAAGCCCAAGACCCCAAATCGGGAGGTCGGTTTATATGGGAACTATATCAAAACCTGGACCGATATAGCCCATCTTCGAACTTGACCTGCCTGCAGACAAAAGACGAGTTTGTGCAAAATTTCAGCACGATTGCTTCATTATTGACGACTGTAGCGTGATTACAACAGACACACAGACAGACAGACGGACATCGTAATATCGTCTTAGAATTTCTCCCTGATCAAGAATATATATACTTTATATAGTCGGAAATCGATATTTCGATGTGTTACAAACGGAATGACAAACTTATTATACCCCCGTCACCATTCTATGGTGGTGGGTATAAAAAGAAACAAGTATATACGGCCGTAAGTTCGGCCAGGCCGAAGCTTATGTACCCTCCATCATGGATTGCGTAGAAACTTCTTCTAAACACTGCCATCCACAATCGAATTACTTAAGTAACGCTTGCCGATGGCAAGGTATCTTAAAATCTCCTAACACCATCTTCTAAATTGTATGTAAGTATATAATTCAGTTTGACAAAGTAGACATAAAATTTTGACAAAATTTTCTACAGAAATAAAATTTTAACAAAATTTTCTATAGAAATAAAATTTTCACAAAATTTTCTATAGAAATAAAAATTTTGACAAAATTTTCTATAGAAAAAAAATTGACAAAAATTTCTACAGAAATAAAATATTAACAAATTTTGCTATAGAAACAAACTTTTGACAAAATATTCTATAGAAATAAAATCTTGGTAGATTATTTTTGGCTCGAGTGGCAACCATGATTATGAACCGAATAAAATTTGAACAAAATTTTCTATAGAAATAAAATTTTGACAATGATGAAAATTTTATTATGAACCGAATAAAATTTTAACAAAATTTTCTCTAGAAATAAAATTTTGACAAAATTTTCTATAGAAATAAAATTTTGACAAAATTTTCTATATAAATAAAATTTTGGTAGATTATTTTTTGCTCTAGTGGCAACCATGATTATGAATCGATATGGACCAATTTTTGTGTGATTGGACCAATTTTGGTATGGTTGTTAGCGACCATATACTAACACCACGTTCCTAATTTGAACCGGATCGGATGAAGTTTGCTCCTCCAAGAGGCTCCGGAGGTCAAATCTGGAGAACGTTTTATATGGGGGCTATATATAATTATGGACCGATATGGAACAATTCTGACACGGTTGTTAAAGATCATATACTAACACCATGTTCAAAATTACAACCGGATTGGATGAAATTTGCTTCTCTGGGAGACTTCGCAAGCCAAATCTGGGGATCGGCTTATATGGGGGCTATATGTAATTATGAACCGTTGTGGACCAATTTTTGCATGGTTATTAGAGACCATACAACAATATCATGTACCAAATTTCAGGCGGATCGGATGAAATTTGCTTCTCCTTGAGGCTATGCAACCCAAATCTGGGGATCGGTTTATATGGGCGCTATATATAATTATGGACCGATGTGGACCAATTTTTGCACGGTTGTTAGAGACCATATACCAATACCATGTATCAAATTTCAGCCGAATCGGATGCAATTTGCTTCTCTTTGAGGCTTCGCAAGCCAAATCTGGAGATCGGTTTATATGGGGTCTATATATAATTATGGACCGATGTGGACCAATTTTTGCATGGTTGTTAGAGACCATATACCAACATCATGTACCAAATTTCAGCCGGATCGGGTGCAATTTGCTTCTCTTTGAGGCTTCGCAAACCAAATCTGGAGATCGGTTTATATGGGGGCTATATATAATTATGGACCGATGTGGACCAATTTTTGCATGGTTATTAAAGACCATATACCAACACCATGTACCAAATTTCAGGCGGATCGGATGAAATTTGCTTCTGTTAGAGCCTCCACAAGCCAAATCTGAGGGTCCCTTTATATGGGGGCTATACGTAAAAGTGGACCGATATAGCCCATTTTCAATACCATCCGACCTACATCGATAACAACTACTTGTGCCAAGTTTCAAGTCGATAGCTTGTTTCGTTCGGAAGTTAGCGTGATTTCAACAGACGGACGGACGGACGGACGGACATGCTTAGATCGACTCAGAATTTCACCACGACCCAGAATATATATACTTTATGGGGTCTTAGAGCAATATTTCGATGTGTTACAAACGGAATGACAAAGTTAATATACCCCCATCCTATGATGGAGGGTATAACAAGTAGTGCTTTTTTGTTTGCATTACCAACCACCCTGTATATTTAAAGGGTGGGCCAAGAATGTAACGCAATTTCCCTAATGTACGTCAAAATCAACGTTGCCAGATCGTGCGGACCAATTGGTGGTGCGGTCTTGCTGATCTTCATCACATGGAGGACATACTCCTGAGGTTTCTCCATAAATTGTCTGCAGTAAGCATTCGCCATTTAGATACGGCATCACGGTGTTTGCTTCCCGCAAATGTTGTAATTCCATTTGAGGTTTGAGAGATTTGTCGATCTCAGGCTTTTTAATCCGAGATAAGACTTTCAGATGCTTGCACTAATTTGCTCACTTATTGTAGGGCCATAAGGTGGTAGATCTTCTTGGCTCGTTTTAGAATGCTAGAATTAGGTTAGGTTAGGTTAAAGTGGCAGCCCGATTAAGTTTCAGGCTCACGTAGACTATTCAGTCCAGTGTGATACCACATTTAACTAAAAGTACCTATTACATATGGGCACTTCTAGTTTTAACCACGGAACCTTCTCTATTATTTTCTTTTGTTGAACCTACCAGATTGTTCCAAAAACATTAACAGTCTGCTTAAGTTAACGTTTTCCAGGTCCACCAGTAATCTAAAGCTATATGCTCCTAAAATTCGCTTACGCCTTATTCCTTTTCCTCCGCATTATGACAGCTCATACAGTAGTCATTATACTTCGCACCAATAGTTTTTGCAAATTCGCCTATCAGGCAGCGACCAGTTATAGCAGATATCAGAAGTGATATCTGACGTCTTGAGAACACTAGCATATCTAGTGTGCGGTTCAAGTTTAAATGGGGCCATATCTGCTTGGTGTCGTTACAACCCTTGCAATTCTCCCATCGAACATTTGCCATCATGACAGCCTTCTCACGACGTAAGAGCTTTGCAGGTAGCCAAAGACATACCAACAGATTCTAGTTCCCCTGGAATATGTAAGGCAGTTCCTAGCCTTGCTAACTCATCTGCTTCGCAGTTCCCCGGTATGTTCCTATGGTCAGGCACACATATTAGGTGAATATTGTACTGCTCAGCCATCTCGTTGAGAGATTTGCGGCAGTCGTTGGCCGTTTTCGAGTTAAGGAACACAGAGTCCAAGGATTTTATTGCAGGCTGACTGTCTGAGTATATATTAATTTTTTGGAACATTACTTCTCAGCCAATTCGCCACCTCTCTTATTGCTAATATTTCAGCCTGAAAAACACTACAGTGATTAGGTAATCCTTTCGCTATTCGAAGTTCCAGATCTTTAGAATATACTCCGAAACCATCCACTTTGGAGCCATCAGTGCAGAAATCTATATATCTTTTATTCCCCGGGGCTTGTCGGAGCTTTTCTTCACATCACATGCCTCTTGTTTGTCCACCTTAATACCTCCTCCATCAAAAAGTTTGGACAGATGTTGGATATTTGATAATTGATACGCTTTCGCTTTGATAAGATTTTTTTCTCTACATAAAACTGACGTAGCCATTGGACCACAAAGTCCTGTGTGATATTCAAAGTTTTGTTTGAATTGTCTCATCAATTGGCGAAACATATAAAAATAGAATAGAAAAATTGTAATATTTAATTAAAACAAGGTAATTAATCACCAGATGACAAGAAAAAGTACCAGCCACAATAAGTTTTGGGCCAAATGGAATGGAATGAAGCCTCATTTTTTGCACGTTTCCAGAAATATGAAAGTTATTTAAACATAGGTAGACGTTAATTTCAATAATGTTGTTAACCTTTTTGCATTTAACCTTTGCTGATGATGTGTTAATTAAGGGTTTTTAATTAGCCTGTGACGCATACAGTATTCGATGAAGTTTTGAATGAATTGTCATTAATCAGCCCATATGACTTTTCTTCTGGCTATAGGGTTTTAACCCTCTAATGCCCCAATTTTTTTGCCAGCTGATTAAATTTTCAATGTTAACGACACAAAAGCAAGAGAACTAAGCAAGAAAAATGTATACGGTAAAATTCAGCATATGCTGCAAAGCCTTTTGAATAGTTTCAAATGAGTTTTCTTTTTTATTTTGCCCATTTTTGTTGAGTTAAGGTGTGTTTTACTAAAATCCTCCTTATTAAATGGGCATTAGAGGGTTAAGAGATCAATACTACTGGTCGGGGTAGTCGGGTAGGTTTGGCTGGGCAAGCCATGTGCCATGTGCCATATGACCCTTGATTACAGATGGATCACACGTCAGCTACGCTTCAATCAATCTCCTATAGGTAGGAATTGATCAGGTATGAATAGGAATTGAGCCCTATTTATTTTTGGACTCATTTAGACTATTCAGTCCATTGTGATTTGTTTGAATTTAATTGGGCCTAAACTGCTCCAGTCTAACGTGAGAGGCTTCCTTCCTACGGTGCTATAGGCGGTGATCTGACTCTGAGAATAGGGTTAACTGTGTCGCTTCTCGCCACTTCAGCTACAATGTCTTCATGTCTAATATACTGTCTAATCTAGAGTATCTTGTTGTTATCACTGGATCTCGCACTCTAGAAGGCGAAGATAAACCCTTACATTCATGGGCGGTTGTAGTCTTTCTAGGAGATGTTGTTTTCGGATGGTTACCGAGGAGATTTTGCTTTGACAACATGTAGTTGGATTTACGTACGGAGAGGTTCCTGGTCACCACTTAAAGATGATTCATATTTCTTCTGCGAGGACACCCTGTCGGCGTTCTAAGGAAAGCGTTCCCTGACGTCTGTATTTTATTCCACTACGTATCATTCGAAGTGTCCTTTGCCCAGTTTACGTCTCTCTTACCTAACAAGCAGTCATTAAGGTTTCTTTGTCCGCACCTCAAGTGCTGACGGTAAGTGACTTGAGGGCCTTGTTTCTATCGCGGACTTTATCACAAATTGCAGTGACGAGGGAGGAGGGCATGAAAAGTTTTAGAATGTGACCCTGAGAAGATTGGGGTAGTTTGATGTCGACTCTAACATTCAAACGCCTGAGTACTTCTGTCCTCCATCTAGGTAAGGCGAAGGATTTGGTGAAATAACCGTTAAGATCAGCAAGATAGATGGTTAACCGGTCTTAGTTGTCGTCTGCAAGGGATACAATATCAACGCCGTCAGATGGCCGAAGAATAGAGGATAGGTAGAAGTTGAACAGTGCCAGGGACATCACCTTGGAGAACTCCCAGTTTTACTATATGGGGACTTTTTATCCACAAATCCCACATACGACTGACGCCCGCACAGGTAATTAACAACCCAAAATATGGTTCCTGGCGGTAGAGTATTGTTGTGTGTTCTCGAATTGTCTGACATGGATGACCGTAACGACTGCGTTCAATAGGTCAAGCATCACGAGGGTCCTGGCATGGGTTGGTTGAGTCCTCTATTTATGTATGTTGAAATGACATTCAAAGCTGTTGTTAGCTTTGTATTTTATGGATTCCAAGTTGATGGTAGGAAGCTTGATAATTATCCACAAGGCTGCAAAGGAGTAGTGCTGCAAATGTCTTGACTACTGACAAGAGAAAAGAGATCGGTCAGTACCATTCACCCTTGCTCGAGTCTTTGCCTGACTAAAGCAGTGAAATCACCCTACCCATTTTCCCCAAATCGAGTATGGTGAGTGAGGAGTGGTCAAGAACAAATTGACGAGTCTAGTCAAGTACTCAACTCCAAACATTGCCGGATGTTTCAGCATTAGCATAGAAATTTCGTCGGGATCCAGCGCCTTTAATGGTTTTACGCTAGTGATGATGTGGTATCGCTGGATCGATGAAACCTGATGCGACGAATGTCTCTCCTTTTCGCTCTATCAACGTCGGGATGCTCGACAAGCAGAAGGTTGAAAACCCTCGCGCATCTATTGGGATCAGCTACTGTCACATCTCTAAAAGTGTTTCAGTTCCCATCATCCCTTGAGGGGGTTTCGAGAGGGCTCTTACATTTGACCACAACTTACCTGTGCCAGTGCCTAGGTTAGATTGCTTCAGGTACTTTAACCATGTTTTTCGCTTGTGTTCGTCTTCTATCTTCGTAATAACTAGATTCAGTTCCCTGATCCTTGGATCAATTGGGTTGGTATAAAGGTATTCAACACGCTCGTCTGCGTTTCCCGCTGCTTCTGCTAGGAAATTGGCCCTCTCGAGGGTAATTTGACCAGTGGGTATGAAGAGAGCGATTCTGTGATGATTGCCCGAAAGACGCTCTGTGAAACATAAACATTGGAGGACGACGAGAGATCGCTGAAGCTGGCCTAGTTGACTTTCCTTTTGTTGATAAACGTCTGTCGTTTTTATGAAATGAAATGGTGCGAATTATGAGGAGATGGTCTGATCCTAGTGAAATAACGGTTGCCATTTATCAGACCACGAGACGCTAAAGATATACAGTGATATGAGGGGTTAATTTCAATGTGTTAATATATCAAACTTCCTCAGACTTGAGTGCTACAATCTATGTACGGGTTACTAGTGCCACACAACCCACCCTTCCGTGTAGTATAGACCAAGGTTAGGTTAGGTGGCAGCCCGATGTATCAGGCTCACTTAGACTATTCAGTCCATTGTGATACCATATTGGTGAACTTCTCTCTTATCACTGAGAGCTACCCAATTCAATGTTAAGCTCAATGACCTCCTTTTTATAGCCGAGTCCGAACGGCGTTCCACATTGCCCTCAGAAATATCACCAGCATTACTGAGGTGGGATACTCCACCGCTGAAAAACTTTTGGATGTTCGGTCGAAGCAGGAATCGAACCCAGGACCTTGTGTATGCAAGGCGGGCATGCTAACCATTGCACCACGGTGGCTCCCCCTCTAAGAGAAGCGGAGCCTCTAAGAGAAGCAAATTTTATCCGATCAGGCTGAAATTTAGTACATGGTGCTAGTATATGGTCTTTTAACAAACATGCAGAAATTGGTCCACATCGGTACATAATTATATATAGCCCCTATATAAACCGATCCCCAGATTTGGTTTGTGGAGCCTATAAGAGAAGCAAATTTTATCCGATCCGGCTGAAATTTGGTACATGGTGCTAGTATATGGTCTTTAACAAACACGTAAAACTTGGTCCACATCGGTGCATAATTATATATAGCCCCCATATAAACCGATCCCCAGATTTGGCTTGCCGAGCCTCTAAGAGAAGCAAATTTTATCCGATCCGGCTGAAAATTGGTACATGGTGCTAGTATATGGTCTTTAACAAACATGCAAAAATTGGTCCACATCGGTACATAATTATATATACACGCTCACAAAAAATCGATTCTGTAACATATACTCCCAAACATATTTTGCTTCAAGCATATACATTTTTGGATATTGCCCAAACATTTATATGTTTGATCTCTTCCAATATATAATATGTTTGAAAGCATATTGGTCTAAACAATATATGTTTGGGTAGTCTAAGTTCCAAACATCTTGTATTTTTGCATCCAAATTCAATAATGTTGTCTTCCAAAAAACAATATGTTATTATGTGAATATATAATATGTTTAGAAGCATTTTGCACCCAAAAATATTATATGCTTAAAAAAAATTCTCCCAAACAATATTGTGCTCAACATTTTATTTATTTATTTATATATTTACAATCATAATGAATTACGAAAATAAACAGCTAATATAGGTGCTAACAACATAGGTTTTCGACCTGAATGCTCAAAATTTTGTTTCTGCCCAATTGTATATTCCCCCACATCTTTCTCACTTCCACGAAATTTTTTAGTTCTTAGCACCTTTTTCTGTAATACAAACATTGTAGAAGAAATTATTCAATTGTATGATTTTTTTATTTTAATTTTACCTTTTGCCGGACGGGGATTCGAACAGCGGACCACACAGTTTGTAAGGATCAAAGAAGTAGCTGATCAATTGCCCAAGGAAAAATTAAATGTTAATTTTGTAATAACAAGCAATAACCACCAACTTAATTCAATATCGCTCCCTGTTAAATAGCGCTCCAAGCTACTAAACACATATATGTTTATAGGCTATTTCTAAATTAATATATGTTGCATCCAAGCATATTATATTTACAAACATTTTATATCCCAAACATAATATGTTCTAACATATTAACATATATGTCCCAAACATGTTATGCTAGTTTATGAACATTATATGCTTGCACTCAAAAATATTGTGTTTAAAAATTTGTGTTCCAAACATATAATGTTTATAGCCAAACATATGAAAAACAGTCTTTTTCATCCGTGTAGCCCCCATATAAACCGATCCCCAGATTTGGCTTGCGGAGATTCTAAGAGAAGCAAATTTTATCTGATCCGGCTGAAATTTGGTACATGGTGCTAGTATATGGTCTTTAACAAACATGCAAAAATTGTTCCACATCGGTTCATAATTATATATAGCCCCCATATAAACCGATCCCCAGATTTGGATTGCGGAGCCTCTAAGAGAAGCTAATTTTATCCGATCCGGCTGAAATTTGGTACATTGTGCTAGTATATGGTCTTTATCAAAGATTCAAAAAATTGGTCCACATCGGTCCATAATTATATATATAGCCCCCATATAAACCGATCCCCAGATTTGATCTCCGGAGCCTCATGCAAATTCATCCGATCCGGTTGAAATTTGGTACGTGGTGAAATTTTGTACATTGCGCTAGTGTCAAAATTTTATTTCTATGGAAAATTTTGTCAAAATGTTATTTCTATAGAAAATTATGTCAAAATTTTATATCTATAGAAAATTTTGTTAAAATTTTATTTCTATAGAAAATTTTGTCAAAATTTTATTTCTATAGAAAATTTTGTCAAATTTTATGTCTATAGAAAATTTTGTCAAAATTTTATTTCTATAGAAAATTTTGTCAACATTTTAAATATTTCTATAGAAAATTTTGTCAAACTGAAATATATACGTATGGACTAACTTACCATTGAAAAGACGGTGTTCAGAAGTTTTAAGATACCTTACCATCGGCAAGTGTTAGCGCAACCCAAGTAATTCGATTGTGGATGACAGTCTTTAGTACAAGTTTCTATGCGATCCATGGTGGAGGCTACATAAGATTCGGCCTGGCCGAACTTACGGTCGTATATACTTCTTTAATATTAAATATTTTACCGACGAGTTAAGTAACCAAAACCAAAAATCGGTTTACTTAAATCGCCTTAGAAAAATTTCCATAGTTCAAGTTGTCACAGCATCTACAGTTACGGAAAAGTTAACCTTTTTTCTATAAAAATAAGCTGTGATTAGATCTTCTCAGCATAGGGAAATTAATATACCAGCTTTTTTTTTTGAAACAGATGGCAAAATATTCATGTAGTGATCATCTTATAAGAATAAATCGATGAACTATTCTTTTATGCAAAATTTCAGACAATAGTTAAATGAGCAGAACTCAAGTTTCAAACAAAAATATTTATGTCATAAATACACAATAAATTAATGCCTATGCCATTGTTCTAAAAGAATAGTTCTAATAGAAATTCTAATTTGTTAATCTGAGACAATAGCATAAGACAATGATCTTCAATTTTATCCATATTGGAATTCTATAATTAAGACATTCCTTTAGAAAAATAAATCTGACAGAATGGATAAGTGATGTTTGTATATTGAAATTCATTGAATAGAACAATACCAGCAATAATTAAGAATGTCATAAAAGAGACTTTGATATTGGCTAAGACAAATTGTCCAGCACCATCTGGTGGTTGGTCGGTGGTGATCTCTTGAAATGGGAAGATAGCTACATGAAGTCTCTCCAATCATTTGCTTTCTTGTCTAAATTTGGTATTGAGCATTATCTATCATAATTAAAATCTATCGATTGTTTATTAGGTAGCATAATCTATTAATTAATTAATTTAAGTTGAACGATCATTATTCGTACTGACAAGGAAGCACTGGAAGCGATGTTTTTCTGTTCATTATTCACCATCGGTTGTTTTTGTCTTTTTGTTAGCCAATCATTTCACATCCCATGGGGATGAGTGATCGCTCCATTATACTATGAAATAATTGTAAATATTTTGATAAATGGAAAGAGAAATTTGTTAAACAATTATAAATCAATTAATCAATGTAGCCCGAATACGTGCTATGGGAGGATATTTGGAATGCAAATATTTTGGCATGAGGGAGGTGGTATTTGCAGTGCATTCATAACTAAGCAGTAATTTAATTATTAATCAACATAATTATATACAATTCAATTCACATTCGTATAATGTTTTTTATACACTCCACCATAGGATGGGGGGTATATTAACTTTGTCATCCCTTTTGTAACACATCGAAATATTGCTCTAAGACCCCATAAAGTATATATATTCTGGGTCGTGATGAAATTCTGAGTCGATCTGAGCATGTCCGTCCGTCCGTCCGTCCGTCCGTCCGTCTGTTGAAATCACGCTAACTTCCGAACGAAACAAGCTATCGACTTGAAACTTAACACAAGTAGTTGTTATTGATGTAGGTCGAATGGTATTGCAAATGGGCCATATCGGTCCACTTTTACGTATAGCCCCCATATAAACAGACCACCAAATTTGGCTTGCAGAACCTATAAGAAAAGCATATTTCATCCGATCTGGCTAAAATTTGGTACATGGTGTTAGTATATGGTCTCTAACACCCATGCCAAAATTGGTTCATATCGGTCTATAGTTATATATAGCCGATCCCAAATCACACAAAAATTGATATAAAATAAGTAAGGAAAGTCTAAAGTCGGGCGGTGCCGACTATATTATACCCTGAACCACTTTGTAGATCTACATTTTCGATACCATATCACATTCGTCAAATGTGTTGGAGGCTATATAAAAGTTTGTCCCAACTACATACATTTAAATATCACTCGATCTGGACAGAATTTGATAGACTTCTACAAAATGTATAGACTCAATGCACTAGGGTGGAACACAATGTTAGGAAAATAATATGGGAAAATATTTAAATCTGAAGCAATTTTAAGGTAACATCGCAAAAGTTTATTTATGATTTATCGCTCGATATGTATGTATTAGAAGCTTGGGAAAATTAGAGTCAGTTTTACAACTTTTCGACTAAGCAGTGGCGATTTTTCAAGGAAAATGTTGGTATTTTGACCATTTTTGTCGAAATCAGAAAAACATATATATGGGTGCTATATATACATCTGAACCGATTTCAACCAAATTTGGCACGCATCGCAACAATGCTAATTCTACTCCCTGTGCAAAATTTCAACTAAATCGGAGTTAAAAATTGGCCTCTGTGGTCATATGAGTGTAAATCGGGCGAAAGCTATATATGGGAGCTATATATAAATCTGAACTGATTTCAATCAAATTTGGCTCGCATTGCTATAATGCTAAATCTACTCCCTGTGCAAAATTTCAACCAAATTGGGCGAAAACTCTGGCTATTAGAACCATATTAGTCCATATCGGGCGAAAGATATAGATGGGAGCTATATCTAAATCTGAACCGATTTCAATCAAATTTGGCACACTTAACTGCACTTCTAATTGTATTCCTAGTGCAAAATTTCAAACAAATTGGGCAAAAACTCTGGCTTCTAGGACCATATTAGTCCATATCGGGCGAAAGATATATATGGGAGCTATATCTAAATCTGAATCGATTTCAACCTAATTTGGCACGCATAGCTACAATGCTATATCTGCTCCCTGTGCAAAATTTCAACCAAATTGGGCCAAAACTTTGGCTTTTAGGACCATATTAGTCCATATCGGGCGAAAGATATATATGGGAGCTATATCTAAATCTGAACCGATTTCAATCAAATTTTGCACACTTGACTATACGACTAAGTGTTATGATTGTACAAAATTTCAAGCAAATCGCTATAAAACTCTGGCTGCTGGGTCCATATTAGTGCATATCGGGCGAAAGATATATATGGGAGCTATATCTAAATCTGAACCGATTTCTTCCAAAATCAATAGGGTTTTATTCTGATCCAAAGTAGGAACATGTGCCAAATTTGAAGGCGATTGGACTTAAATCGCGACCTAGATTTTGATCACAAAAATGTGTTCACAGACAGACGGACGGCCGGACGAACGGACAGACGGACATGGTTATATCGACTCAGGGATATAACCAAACGTTTAAATCTGAAGCCATTTTAAGGAAACTTCGCAAAAGTTTATTTATGATTTATCGCTCGATATATATGTATTAGAAGTTTAGGAAAATTAGAGTAATTTTTACAACTTTTCGACTAAGCTGTGGCGATTTTACGAGGAAAATGTTGGTATTTTGACCATTTTTGTCGAAATCAGAAAAACATATATATGGGAGCTATATCTAAATCTAAACCGATTTCAACCAAATTTGGCACGCATAGCAACAATGCTTATTCTACTCCCTGTACAAAATTTCAACTAAATCGGAGTTAAAAATTGGCCTCTGTGGTCATATGAGTGTAAATCGGGCTTTATATGGGAGATATATCCAAATCTCAACCGATTTCAACCAAATTTGGCACGCATAGCTACAATGCTATTTTGACTCCCTGTGCAAAATTTCAACTAAATCGGAGCAAAAAATTAGGCTCTGTGGTCATATGAGTGTAAATCGGGCGAAAGCCATATATGGGAGCTATATCTAAATCTGAACCGATTTCAACCAAATTTGGCGCGCATATCTATAATGCTAATTATACTCCCTGTGCAAAATTTCAACTAAATCGGACCAAAAAATTGGCCTCTGTGGTCATATGAGTGTAAATCGGCCGAAAGCTATATATATTGGAGCTATATCTAAATCTGAACCGATTTCAACCAAATTTTGCACGCATAGCTACAATGCTAATTCTACTCCTTGTGCAAAATTTCAACTAAATCGGAGTTAAAAATTGGCCTCTGTGGTCATATGAATGTAAATCGGCCGAAAGCTATATATGGGAGCTATATCTAAATCTGAACCGATTTCAACCAAATTTGGCACGCATAGCAACAATGCTAATTCTACTCCATGCTAATTCTACTCCATGTGCAAAATTTCAACTAAATCGGAGTAAAAGATTGGCCACTGTGGTCATATGAATGTAAATCGGGCGATCGATATATATGGGAGCTATATCTAAATCTGAACCGATTTCAATAAAATTTAGCACACTTGACGACACTACTAATTGTACTCCTAGTGCAAAATTTCAACCAAATTGGGGTAAAACTCTGGCTTCTGGGACCGCATTAGTCCATATCGGGGGAAAGATATATATGGGAGCTATATCTAAATCTGAACCGATTTAGCTGATATTTTCCAAGTTTTACGAGACTCATAAAATATTCGGATGTACGGAATTTGAAGAACATTGGTTGATAAACACGGCAATTATGACCAGATCGGGAATAAATATATATGGCAGCTATATCTAAATCTGAACCGATTTTTTCCAAAATCAATAGCGATTGTCTTTGTTCCAAAAAACGGCACTATGCCAAATTTGAGGACGATCGGACTTAAACTGCGACCTGTACTTTGCGCACAAAAATACATGAACAGACAGACAGACGGACATCGCTAATTCGACTCAGAATTTAATTCTAAGACGATCGGTATACTAAACGACTGGTCTCAGACTTTTCCTTCTTGGCGTTACATACAAATGCACAAACTTATAATACCCTGTTCCACAGTGTGGAGCAGGGTATAAATATAAACCGATTCCCAGATTTGGTTTGCGGATCCTCCAAGAGAAGCAAAATTCATCCGATCCGGTTCAAATTTGCAACGTGGTGTTAGTATATGGCCGCTAATAACCATGCCAAAATTGGTTCATATAGTTATAGTATAGTTATATATAGCCGATCCCCAATCACACAAAAATTGGTCGATATCGGTTCATAATCATGGTTGCCACTCGAGCCAAAAATAATCTACCAAAATTTTATTTCTATAGAAAATTTTGACAAAATTTTATTGCTATATTAAATTTTGTCAAATTTTATTTCTATAGAAAATTTTGGCAAAATTTTATTTCTATAGAAAATGTTGTCAAAATATTAATTCTATAGAGAACGTTGTCAAAATTTTAAATCTTTTGACAATTTTCTCAAAATTTTATTTCTATAGAAAATGTTGTCAAAATTTTATTTCTATAGAAAATTTTGTCAAACTTAATTATATACGTATTTAATCGGCCTTTTTAAGTTTAATATATACCACGTATGGACTATATTACGGTGTTAGGAAGTTTTAGGATACCTTGCCATCGGCAAGTGTTACCGTAACCCAAGTAATTCGATTGTGGATGACAGTCTTCAGTAGAAGTTTCTACGCAATCCATAGTGGAGGGTACATAAGCTTCGGCCTGGCCGAACTTACGGCCGTATATAACATATTTGTTTTTTTTATTCAGTTAATTAAGTGTAATTTTAAGTTTATATACTCACAAAAAAGTTCAGTTTTTTTTTCTAATGCTGAAATGGATTTATATTTACTGAAAAAAAAACAAAAACATTAATAAATGGATTCTTATGAAATTTTCATTCTACCAAGTAAAAATCTGTATTTTTCCATAAGGAAACAAGTCTCAAAGGTTCCGGTAACCTTAGCCCCAACTTGTGTTTTAAGGGAGGTCATAGTCGCGTGATTTCCCGTTTCTCGCTGTCACCTTTGACTCAACTAGCATTCCGAAAGCGATCAGGCTCACACCTTCTCGTAGGTCATATTGGCGTAGTTTCCCCGTTTCTCGCTGTTAGCTTTGATTCGACTTGTATTCCGAACGCGGTCGGGGTCACATTTACTCGCGGTCATGTTGTCACCGGTCAAGGTCATCCACCCATGACCCATGTTTTCAACACGTACTACGCCATTTTTTTCCACAACGAAACATGTCCCAATTCTTGAACTCTCAAACGCATCAGGACCTTAGTCCGGGCTGGAGTTTTGAACAAGGTTATGGGTAGTTGCGTGGTTTTACGTTTCTCACTATCACCTTTCACTCGATAAGTGTTCCGAACGCGGTCAGAGTCACATCTTCTCGAGGACGAGGCTATCTGCCGACAGCACGTGGTTTTGTCTATGCTTTCATCGTTATTACCACGTATTCATTAGACTGTCAACTTCTCACTGCTGCAGTGCTCTGTGTCACAGTCACATAGACGTGATAGAGCCTTTCTCCCAGATACGCTACTTCGACGTGATTCCGATCAAAGTCATCTGCTCGGTTGGCCTGTCATAAACTGTGACTTTCGCGACATACATTTGCGACGGTATAATACGTATGTCGCAAAAGTCCTAAACAGCGTTGCCAATTTAGCTTTTTTCCCGCTAGATTTGGCTTTTTTTGAAGACGTTTAGCGGGAAAAAATGCATTTAGCTTTTAGCTTTTTTTCTGGCTTTTTTTCATGACCCTTTTAGCTATTTTTGGCTTTTTTTATTTTCGACATGTTCCTATTGAAATATGGATAAAACTTCGTTTTTATCTAAGCCTTGCTGCCAGAATAAGGTTTTCCACATATTTCAATTCCTTATATAAACTGTCAGTAAATTATTAGGAATATTAGCATTTGACTCATTTATCCTTTTTATGTTATTATAATATTCTAAAGTTATTATGATATTACTAAATTAAAATAGTAGATGTGAATTGCTTTGTACATTGAAAAAATATTGTGGTGAGGCCAAAGATTTCATTTCCTTAAAATACGAACGCGAATTTTGGTTATAATAGCATTTGTGAATTTCTCTTATATAACCTGTTTTCCTTGTCCAATAGCCGATAAATTCTTTTTGTCCTTATAGTTAAGTGATTCAACTTAAAAATGGGTATCTTTCCATGAAAGAAGGCTAGGGTCAATTCTAAAAAATTCTTAAAATTAATGAAATAGTCTTTAAATTTGTGGAGTTTTTGTATCTTGACCACAAACCAAAATAGCGTTCAAAAATAGAAGAGGTTTTTCAACATTTTATTTTAAAAACGTATACATAGAATAATTTCTACTTAAAGTCGAATCTGAATTTGGAAATTTAAGTTGTCGTTAGCACGTTTTTAAAGCACTGTGATAGCTCATGAAGAAAAAGCTGAAAAAAAACGAATATTTAAATTCAAATTTGACTCGGAATGAATACCAAAATCATTAGTGTACAAAATCTTTGGAACCGAATATAGAAATAATTAAGGAAATAAAGTTTTGAATGTGGTACGATTTTTTTTAACATCAAAAAATGCAACGAAAAAATTCGTAGTGATAGGATCAAAACAAATCTGCTATATATTAATGGAATGGATTTACATTTACGAAAATTGGACAACAATAGGTTTGTATGGGAAATTTTCGAATAAAAGTTATTCAATATAAACTTGCAAGACAGTTAGAATGGGTTTTATTCTCTTGGGTAAAATTAGGAGAAGTGTGTACACGTTCACGAATTTATCATGCAGTTCTATGTGACATTGTGCAATATATCGCACATTGGACTTGTTGATAACCAGCTGACAATTGCAAATTTACTGGGAAAAATGTTTTTACTAGGAAATATAAACGAAGGACTTCCAGTAAAAATTTGTGATAGTAATCAA
The DNA here is from genome assembly GCF_050003625.1 of Haematobia irritans. NCBI lineage: Eukaryota > Metazoa > Arthropoda > Insecta > Diptera > Muscidae > Haematobia > Haematobia irritans. The sequence continues at coordinate 193,459,569 of NC_134400.1, read as the reverse complement.
AATGTATCGAGTATGCAAGCAGAGCTAATATGACTTAAATTTTCTTACAGTCTCACAGAAATTGAATTAAAATGAATACAATTAAAATAATATGCATTTTAAGTGAAATAAAGCCTTTAAATTTGTTAAATTTCAATCAAAAATGTGACTTTTGATACAAAACATTTTAGCTTTTTTTCTAGCTATTTTTTAAAATTTTTTAGCTTTTTTTGGCTAGTTTTTTGGACAAATCTAGCGGTTTTTTGTGAAACAATTCTGGCAACGCTGTCCCACAGTCAAGGTATTCCCGTTGGTGAATGTGCAAAAAACCTTGGGGTTATATTGGACAGGAGAATGAACTTAAAGCTAAGATAGGACGAGAAAAGCCACGGTTACTCTGTACTCGTGCAAAAGGCAATGGGGAACATGTGGGGACTAAAACCGAAAATTGTGAAAATTCCTAAGAATTGAAACTTCTCCGCACATGCCATCGTCTTGGATATCATCGAATTCGCTCCCTAGCTGATGCGACTAAAGTATGTTGAGTTTGCGAATTTTGTTACTTTTTCTACATTTACGACGCGTATGTGACGTTTACGACGCTTACAACTTGGCGACAGTCGCAAACCTAAAAAAGTTTGATACAAACCATCTCTGGTCATCTGCCGACAACCCCTGTTTTTATCTCTGCTTGCATCGCTATTAGGGTTATCCTCATAGCGTATTCCTTAGTCCGTCATTGCCGCAGTGATTTGTGTTCCGAACGAAGTCACAGTCACGTTACATTCCCTTTCTCTCAGTCACGCAACCTAGACTTGTGTTCCTAACGCGATCACAGTTATGAGTTTACACTTTTATTGCTATGACAGTCATGTCATGTCATAATAAAATAAAATTACAATAATTTCCTAAATAGTTTGTGTTTTATTCAAAATCAACATCGGCCCTTGAAATTTTAACCACCCTTTACATCGGCCTGCCACCTAACCTAACCTAAATACTGACTATAAACAGAAAAAGTGAGATTGAGTAGAATATTTCGACCTTATAACAATAATTTGATATATTCCATCAAACTGAAATTCCATAATTTTCAGAGCAAACGATGATTCCATAATATACAAATCACTACCTACGATGATGGTGGTGGAGACCTAAACGATAACTGAATTATGGTACTGCAGTGTCTCCTGATTCCTAAATACTACGTCCATCTTTAGGAATTTTATATCTATCCTCCTTTTGTCAACGCATACATATTTACCCTACATTTGTATGTTTCTATAATGGTTTGACAAATTTTTATGTAGCCAGACAGTAACCATTTAATAATAATTAGATATAAATCTAAATTACTTTCATAAATAGCTTCACATAAAATGGTTTAAATGTGTACAAATGTCTTACGAACCATTTGTTAGCCTAAAATGTCGACAACCAAAAACATGAATCAATTGCCTTTTAAGTTTGCACTATGCCAATTCCAAATAACCCCATGGTATCTAACCATATGGTCTTCGATCATAACTAACTCATAGTGATTACTTAATTGCTTTTGTCATTTCTTTATTATTATTTTTTTTATATAATAATTGATTGATAAATAAATAGACAGATATATTGATAAGCATTTATTTTATTGCATATCAGGGCTTTCAAATCGAATGGAGGTGATGAGGAGGTTAGTAGTCAAAATATTGAGTAGTTAAAGGAAGGATTTTGAATTCAAATTTATTCAGGTTTGAAATGGATGGGAAAGAAAGTTTTTCAAATATATGTATATACAAAGGAATGGTAGATAGGAAATCGGCTGAAGTAATGAATATTTTACATTTATAATTAAATATCAATTGTCCCAATCTATATACTATATTTGCAATCATACTCTGGTCTCCACTACAATGTTTCGACTATTTCAGTGGATTTTAATTTGTGAGAGAAGACAAACAGTAGTACGAACTAAATAGCTCTATTTTGAAAAATTTTTGATTGAATTCGGATAACACGACCAGAAGTAACTAATTGTCGCAACTGGCTCTTAGCAATCACCATATACGGATGGTTATCACAACCGAATGTCATTTGAAAAATTTTTCTAATGTCATTTTTATTAAAAGTAATAATATAATTATAATAACATCTAAGAGTTCTTCACAAAGTTTCCAAAAAACAAATTAAATTTAGACAAAATTTCCTATACAGAAAAAAAACATTTTTCTGATTCAATCACGAAATTAATTGATCCAATTATTTTTTTAATTGAAATGTCTTCAATCACAGAAATGATAGTATCAATTAAAAAATTATTTGAAGGTCAATTAAAAAATTAATTGATCCAATTAAAAAATTAATTGATACTAACATATTAATTTTTGTTTCAATTAAAAAATTTGTTGAATCAATTAATTTTTTAATTGAATATTTTTCAAAACTAAATTAAAATTTTAATTGGAAAAATTTTCGTGAAATATTTTCTCTGTACAGAATTAAAGTTTTAACAATTTTTTTTATGGAAATAAATATTTGCAAACATTTTCTATAGAAAATTTTCTTACAATTTTTATGTTATGTTTTATGTGATGAGAACATAAATATAGAAATCATCAATTAATGAATCAATTAATTTTTTAATTGAATATTTTTTAAAACTAAATTAAAATTTTAATTGGAAAAATTTTCGTGAAATTTTTTCTCTGTACAGAATTAAAGTTTCACCAATTTTTTTATGGAAATAAATATTTGCGAAAATTTTCTATAGAAAATTTTCTTACAAATTTTATGTTATGTGTTATGTTATGAGAACATAAATATAGAAATCGTGTTGTGCATGTAAATATTAAATAAATACTAAATAAATAAATATTTGCCAACATTTTCTGCAGCAATACAACATTTTGACAACATTTTGTTATATGAATAAAAGTTTGCAAAATTTTCTATGAAAATAAAATTTTGTCACAATTTTCTATAAAAATGATAATTTGAGAAAATTTTCTATAGAAATAAAATTTTTAGAAAATTTTCTACAGGAATAAAATTTTGACAACATTTTCTATAGAAATAAAATTTTTCAAAAAATTTCCATAGAAATAAAATTTGAGAAAATTTTCTATATAAAGAAAATTTTCTATATAAATTACATTTTGACAAAATTGTTTATATAAATAAAAATTTGAGAAAATTTTCTATTGAAATAAATATTTGCGAATATTTTCTATAGAAATTTTTCTTACAAATTTTATATTATGTTTTATGTTATGAGAATCCCGCACTTAATTTATGAGACCTTGTCGTGTTGTGCATGTAAATATTAGATAAATAATAAATAAATAAAATTTTGCGAAAATTTTCTATAGCAATACAATTTTGACAACATTTTTATATCAATAAAAGTTTACAAATTTTTCTATGAAAATAACATTTTGTCACAATTTTCTATAAAAATAACATTTTGAGAAAATTTGCTATAAAAATAACATTTTGAGAAAATTTTCTATAGAAATAAAAATTTTTAGAAAATTTTCTACAGGAATAAAATTTTGACAAAATTTTCTATAGTAGTAAAATTTTGCAAAAAAAATTCCATAGGAATAGGTTAGGTTAGGTTAGGTTAGGTTATGTGGCAGCCCGATGTATCAGGCTCACTTAGACTATTCAGTCCATTGTGATACCACAGTGGTGAACTTCTCTCTTATCACTGAGTACTGCCCGATTCCATGTTAAGCTCAATGACAAGGGACATCCTTTTTATAGCCGAGTCCGAACGGCGTTCCACATTCCAGTGAAACCACTTAGAGAAGCTTTGAAACCCTCAGAAATGTCACCAGCATTACTGAGGTGGGATAATCCACCGCTGAAAAATTTCTTGGTGTTCGGTCGTAGCAGGAATCGAACCCACCACCTTGTGTATGCAAGGCGGGCATGCTAACCATTGCACCACGGTGGCTCCTCCCATAGGAATAAAATATGAGAAAATTGTCTATATAAAGAAAATTTATGTCAAATTTTTATTTTTATTTTGACAAAATTGTTTATATAAATAAAATTTTGAGAACATTTTCTATAGAAATAAAATTTTGAGAAAATATAGAATTAAAATTTTGCCAACATTTTCTATAAAAATCAGTTTTTGACAAAATTTTCATTAGAAATAAAATTTTGCGAAAAGTTTCTACAAAATAAAATTTTCCGAAAATGTACTATAGAATTAAAAATTTGAGAGATATTCCTACACGAATAAAATTTTAATAAAACTTTCTATAGAATAAAATATTTGACAAAATTTTCTATAAAAATAAAATTTTGAGAAAATTTTCTATAGAAATAAAATTTTGATAAAATTTTTTATATGCATAAAATGTTGACAAAATTTTCCATAGAAATAAAGTTTTGAGAAAAATTTCTATGGAAATAAAAACGTTAAAAAAATTCCTATAGAATTAAAATTTAACAAAATTTTCTCTAGAAAAAATTTTGACAAAATTTTTTTATATAAATAAAATTTTGAAAAAATTTTCGATGAAAATAAAATTTTGTCAAAATGTTCTATAGAAATAAAATTATTGTTGTTTTTTTGATTTCAGCTTAAAACCATGCATTGACTTAACTACAATTGTAGCTTAACCAACAAAGGAAAATGTCAAATTTATTTGGGCAAAGCCCTATAGACTGCAAGATGGTTGAATGGATGCACGTTTCGGAATTACCACATTCCTCATCAGCATCCTCTACTTGCAGCAAAACTATTAACCAATTATCAGAATAAATTCAGGTAGTTCATTAAACCCAACAATAAACCACACTTGAACCTTCCGAAATGATTAAAGAACAAAAACCAACAATAACACAACAAAACGAATGAAAGAAAGAAGAGGAAGCACGCTCAAAATAAAACCCAGCCAACTTCACTCAAATCGATGATTTGATGGTGGCAAAGGAAAAGAGAGATGTTTGTACGAATTTATTTTCTGTAAAAATAAGTTTTTAACAACTATGTAAATCTAAAATTTTGAGAACATTTTCTATGAAAATAAAATTTTATCAAAATTTTCTATAGAAATAAAATTTTGACAAAATTTTCTATATAACTAAAATTTTCACGAAATTTTCTGTAAAAGTAAAATTTTGAAAAAGTATAAAAATAATATTTTGACAAAATTTTCTATAGAAATATAATTTTGTGAAGGGTTTCTATAGAAAGAAAATTTTGACAAAATTTTGTATAGAAATAAACTTTTGACAAAATGTTCTATACCAATGAAATTTTGCGAAATTTGCCTATAAAAATAAAATTTTGCGAAAATTTTCTATATAAATAAAATTTTGAGAAAATTTTCTATATAAATAAATTTTGAGAAAATTTTCTGTACGAATAAAAATTGGACAAAATTTTCTATAGAAATACAATTTTGCGAAAATTTTCTACAGAAATAAAATTTTGCGAAAATTTTCTATAGAAATGAAATTTTGCAAAATAAAAATTTTTGTTTGTCAAAATTTTATTTTCGTAGAAATATAATTTTGACAAAATTTTCCTGTGGAAATCAAACTTTTACAAAATTTTTTGTAAAACTAAGTTTTTAACAACATTTGCTACAAAACTAAAATTTTGAGAACATTTTCTATGAAAATAAAATTTTGCAAAATTTTCTATAGAAATAAAATTTCGACAAAATTTTCTACATAAATAAAATTTTCACGACATTTTCTGTGAAAGCAAAATTTTGAGAAAGTATAAAAATAAAATTTTGACAAACATTTCTATAGAAATAAGAACAAAATTTTCAATGGAAATAAACTTTTGACAAAATTGTCTATACAAATAAAATTTTGCGAAAATTTTTTATAAAAATAAAATTTTGAGAAAATTTACTATACAAATAAATTTTGAGAAACTTTTCTATATAAATAAATTTTGAGAAAATTTTCTGTACTAATAAAATTCGGACAAAATTTTCTATAGAAATAAAATTTTGCGAAAATTTTCTACAGAAATAAAATTTTACGAAAATTTTCTATAGAAATGAAATTTTGCAAAATAAAAATTTTTGTTTGTCAAAATTTTATTTCTATAGAAATACAATTTTGACAAAATTTTCCTGTGGAAATCAAACTTTTACAAAATTTTCTGTAAAAATAAGTTTTTAGCAACATCTGCTACAAAACCAAAATTTTGAGAACATTTTCTATGAAAATAAAATTTTGACAAAATTTTCAATGGAAATAAACTTTTGACAAAATTGTCTATAAAAATAAAATTTTGCGAAAATTTTTTTATATAAATAAAAATTTGAGAAAATTTACTATACAAATAAATTTTGAGAAAATATTACAGAAATAAAATTTTGCGAAGATTTTCTATAGAAATGAAATTTTGCAAAATAAAAATTTTTGTTTGTCAAAATTTTATTTCCGTAGAAATACAATTTTGACAAATAAATAAAAAAAAAAATTTCGACAAAATTTTCTATAGAAATAAAATTTCGACAAAATTTTCTATATAAATAAAATTTTCACGAAATTTTCTGTAAAAGTAAAATTTTGAGAAAGTATAAAAATAAAATGTTGACAAAATTTTCTATGGAAATAAACTTTTGACAAAATTTTCTATACAAATGAAATTGTGTGAAAATAAAACTTTGTCAAAATGTTCTATAGAAATAAAATTATGTCAAAATTTTATTTCTATAGAAATACAATTTTGATAAAATTTTCCTGTGGAAATCAAACTTTCACAAAATTTTCTGTAAAAATAAAATTTTCTGTAACAACATTTGCTACAAAACTAAAATTTTGTGAACATTTTCTATGAAAATAAAATTTTGTCAAAGTTTTCTATATAAATAATATTTTTCCAAAAATTTTCTGTAAAAGTAAAATTTTGAGAAAGTATAAAAATAAAATTTTGACAAATTTTGCAAGGGTTTCCATAGATATAAAATTTTGACAAAATTTGCCATGGAAATAAAATTTAACAAAATTTTCTATACAAATGCAATTTAGCGAAAATTGTCTATAAAAATAAAATTTTGCGCAAATTTTCTATATAAAAAAAAGTTTTGAGAAAATTTTCTATATAAATAAATTTTGAAAAATTTTTCTGTACGAATAAAATTTGGACAAAATTTTCTATAGAAATACAATTTTGGGAAAATGTTCTATAGAAATAAAATTTTGCGAAAATTTTCTATAGATATGAAATTTTGCAAAATAAAATTTTTTTTTTTGGTAAGTTTTTGGTGAATATATCGCTGACAGTTAATTGTACAGAGTACATCAAGAAACAAGTGAATAAAGTAGAAAGTCGGGCGGGGCCGACTATATCATACCCTAAACCACCCCTACTGAATTAGTAAACATAAGCATTTGTGGGGTATCATTGGTATAGGTTTTGGTGAACATAAAGGGGGTACATGTTTACGGGTGTCTTGTCACAATCAGAACAGAAATGTCTAATATTAGGAGCTATAGTTTATTTTGCACCAAAAGAGTTAGTATGCCACTAATATTGAGTCCATTATTAAAAAAAGAGGAAATCGGTCTATTAGTTGTGGGTATTAAATCCAAATTTCAGCAAATAGGGCAATAGATTTATGTAAGAGCTACATGTAAGTCTAAATACGATCAACTAGTACATCAAAATTTGAAATTTGAATAACATAGGTTAACTAGCGTAACCTGGCCCGCTTCGCTGCGCCTTCCGAAGCATATTTGGAGGAATATTTTGCGTTAACTTAGTCAACTATATCCTTCGTGCTGAAAACAAATTCGAAAAATTTGAATTCTTTTAAACAAATCGGACTACTTGATTTTTCGTTTATAGGTACAAATACGTCTGGAGAGGGTGTACCTTCTTCTATATTTCTTGTGAATTTTAAGTGTGGTTTGTCAGGGAAAGGTATCGTTCTCCTCAATATATCTGAAAATTAAGCACTATATTATAATAACATACAAAGAATTACTGTTTCCCGTCCAATAAATCGGAAAAAGCAAAAATAGTAAAAAATTTTACCACATTAACATTTGCTAAAATGTTGGAAAATGATGCACCCTCCACGTTGGCTGCCAATTTCATGTAAATTTGAGTTCTTTACTAAAAAGAAGTCTGGCAGAAGCCTGTGCAAAAATCATAAAATTATGTACCGAGTTCCCATTTACGGACAACCCTCTACTTTCAACTTAAGAAAAAAAAAACGGACAAAAGGGAACCCTCCCCCCACCTTCGCTCCACTCCGACCTGATATAGGACTATCACGTACCCTTTATTAATTTCGCAACTACTCAATGGTCCCTATAAATTCTATCGAAGTAAATCGCCAAGTTTATTTCAATTTTCCCCTTCCCCAACCAGATATCGAAAAATCATATACTAATTTAAAAATCATGTATAAATTTAATCACCTCCTCCCACGTTCCCTGTAAATTTCAAGTAGATCGGCGATGTTTAAATTTTGCTCTATTGTTTTAAAGGGACGTCACTTTCCCCGATACAATATCGACAAACACCGTAGTGAACAGCACCCCAACCTTCCTTGAAAATTTTTGAAACTTTCCTTCAAGTGTGGGGCAAGGAAGGTTGCCTCTTCGTTCATAACCTTCCCCCACTGCCTATGTAAATTTCCAGAAAACTTAAGAATTGTTGTTTTTTTTGCAGTTTTAGAGGAGGACCTCCTCCCCGACGAAATATCGAAAAGTGATGTAGCGTATCTTTTGTAAACGTCCCAGAAAATGTCAAGCAAATTATAAGCCTAAAAGGGCGGCCTCTCTTCCGTCCAAATATCACAAAATCAGGTATCAACTATTAATATCGTAACCTCTCCCCAGTCCTCTGTAAATTTCAAGTAACTCGGTAAAAGTTTAATTGTTTCTCTGTATGTACTTAAGAGAAGCGGATGTCTCCCTATGCCCTATGCCTAATGTAGCGGATTTTTGTCTAGATGCCAACCCCAACATTCAATGCAAAATTTCAAGCAAATCGCATAATTTTGTTCCAAGTTTCAAAAAGTAGGGCAAGGGGGAGGTCCCCCTCCCCAGCCACATATGACATTATCGGGTACCCCATATTAATTCCATAACCTCACCACATGTTCTCTGTAAATCTCAGATAATTTAGAGAATTTTAGTTTTTTCACTGTACTTAAAAAAAGTTGAACAAAGGGGAGGCCCCCCTCCACCCCAAATATCGAAATAAAAAGTAGCGGCAAATTTTTCAAAATCGGACGATACATATATGGGAGCTATATCTAAATTTGAACCCATTTCGATGAAATTTTGCACATACAGTTAGTGCTATAGAAGATAACATTTAGCCAACTTTGGTTACGATCGGTTGATAAATAAGGGTTTTACGGCCAAATTTGTCAAAATCGGGCGATACATATATATGGGAACTATATCTAAATCTGAACCGATTTCGATTATTTTTTGCACATATTGTCAGTACCACAAATTAGATTAGAGTAAGCCAAGTTTGAGTAAGATCGCTTAATAAATAAGGTTTGTATGACCAACTTTGGGAAAATCGGACGATACATATATATGGGAGCTATATCTAAATCTGAACCGATTTCGATGAAATTTTGCAGACTTAAAGGGTGATGAAAAAGTTTACTATGTGCAAAATTTGATGACGATCGGTGTGTAAAAAGGCGCAACGTGACTTCATTTGTCGAAATCGGGCGATAGATATATATGGTAGCTATATATGCATGGACAGACGGACGGACGGACGGACACCAAGCGCTAGACTGACTCAGGAGGTGATTCTGAGTCGATCGGTATATATTTTATGGGGTCTAAAATCAATATATCTGGTAGGCACATTTTTTGGCCGATCAAACTTATTATACCCTGACCACTATGTGGTTTAGGGTATAAACAAAGGCAACCGAGCACAGTCTAAATCAGAGAAATTAAGAACGAAATGTCCACCACAATATATCGTGGGCCGCTAGTGGTAAAATTGACTCCTATAAAGGAACTGTGTTTTAGCTTGAAGTTAAAGACCAAAAGGCGACCAAGCACAAGATATCAGAACTTACGAGGGTGGTCCCTACAAAGTATCTACAATTTACTACTTAACAATTTACTACATAATGGTGGGAATGTTTTTTTTTTTTGTTTATTTCTGGAATGATATTTTTTCACCCCAAATCAATAGCGGTAGACCTTATTATACGGAACTTTTTATTGATCTTTAAACAAATATTTAAATATCCATGATATTGGAAAAATGAAGTCATTGACATAAGGAAGATCACTTAGTTGCAATCTGAATTGAACTCGTTTTACCATTTTCTTGACAAATGTTTTAAAAATGATTAATTATCATATATGTATACATATGTATATAATTATGTTTTGTTTTGACAATTTCACAAAAACCTCTAAATTATATGAAATATTAACATAAATTTGTTGAAATCGCCATATTCCGAGTTAATTGAAATTATGAAAACAATAAATCATCGCAATTTAATTAATCAACAATTCAAAATGCATAGTTTTAGTTGCGAGCATTACGTGTGCCTCTGTAGGGAGTTAAATTGGCTTGTGCCATCAGCAATTAATTTATCCATCGGATTTCCTCAATTTGTAAATTATGTCAACAGGGGGGTAAAGTCGGACATTTGATGGCATCCATTGTTTATGGCATAAAACTAACATAAATGTTAGTAATACAAAAATTATATAATTTATTAAACACAATTGGGCGCCACCGCATACACTGCATACATGTAGACGTGGGTTCAACACACTGAAATCTAGGGACCTGCAGTTCCTCCATTGAGTTCTTAGGGTCTATTGCATTATCACTTGGTACTTCGGAGACACAGTTCGACCTACAGTTCATTCTCTGAGTTTCTTGAAATTTTATTTCATCGATTTTACAGTTCTACCATTGAATTCTTCGGATCTGAAACTCCATCACTAATGCCTCCGGGTTTATATAATCTATCGGTGAGGTCTATGAATTTGCAATATCCTTTACTGAATTCTTCGGATATACAATTGCACTTCTCAGTTCTTTGGATCTACGGTTCGACCACTGTGTAATTCGGATCTATAGATCCTCCCTGATTTCTTCGGCCGATTTATTGTTCCGCCAATGAATTACTGGGATTTACAGCTCCCCCATTGAGTTTTTCCGTTCTAAAATTCTACCACTGAGCCACAGATCTCCCAAAGAGTTCTGAGAATGCATAGAGACACAATTGAATTTTTTTATACGCTGCGCCACACTGTGGAACAGGGTATTATAAGTTAGTGCATATGTTTGCAACACCAAGAAGGAGACGAGATAGACACATGGTGTCTTTGGCAAAAATGCTCAGGGTGGGCTCCTGAGTCGATATAGCCATGTTCGTCTGTCCGTGAACACACTTTTGTAATCAAAGTCTAGGTCGCAGTTTTAGTCCAATCGACTTCAAATTTGACACAAGTATGTGTTTTGGCTCAGAATAGAACCCTATTGATTTTGGAAGAAATCGGTTCAGATTTAGATATAGCTCCCATATATATATTTCGCCCGATATGGACTTATATGGCCCCAGAAGCCAGAGTTTTACCATAATTTGCTTAAAATTTTGCACAAAAAGAACAATTAGTACTATAGTCAAGTGTGCCAAATTTGATTGAAATCGGTTCAAATTTAGAAATAGCTCCCATATACATCTTTCGCCCGATATGGACTAATACGGTCCCAGAAGTCAGAGTTTTCCCCAATTTGGTTGATATTTTGCACTAGAAGTACAATTAGTAGTGTAGTCAAGTGTGCCAAATTTTTATTGAAATCGGTTCAGATTTAGATATAGCTCCCATATATATCGTTCGCACGATTTACACTCATATATCCACAGTGGCCAATCTTTTACTCCGATTTAATTGAAATTTTGCAGAGAGAGTAGAATAACATTGTAGCTATGCGTGCCAAATTTGGTTGAAATCGGTTCAGATTTAGATATATCTCCCATATATAGCTTTCGCTCGATTTACACTCATATGACCACAGAGGCCAATTTTCAACTCCGATTTAGTTGAAATTTTGCACAAGGAGTAGAATTAGCATTGTAGCTATGCGTGCCAAATTTAATTGAAACCGGTTCAGATTTAGATATAGCTCTCATATATATGTTTTTCTGATTTCGACAAAAATGGTCAAAATACCATAATTTTCCTTGTAAATTCGCCACTGCTTAGTCGAAAAGTTGTAAAACTGACTCTAATTTTCCTAAACTTCTAATACATATATATCGAGCGATAAATCATAAATAAACGTTTGCGAAGCTTCCTTAAAATTGTTTCAGATTTAAATGTTTCCCATATTATACCCTCAACCATAGGATGGGGGTATGGTTAGGTTAGGTTAGGTTAACAACCATGCACAAATTGGTCCACATCGGTCCATAATTATATATAGCCCCCATATAAACCGATCCCCAGATTTGGCTTTCGGAGCCTCTAAGAGAAGCAAATTTCATCCGATCCGGCTGAAATTTAATACATTGTGTTAGTACATGGTCTTTAACAACCATGCGAAAATTGGTCCACATCGGTCCATAATTATATATAGCCCCCATATAAACCGATCCCCAGATTTGGCTTGCGGAGCCTCTAAGAGGAGCAAATTTCATCCGATCCGGCTGAAATTTGGTACATGGTGTTAGTATATGGTCTCTAACAACCATGGAAAAATTGGTCAACATCGGTCCATAATTATATATAGCCCCCATATAAACCGATCCCCAGATTTGACCTCCAGTGCCTTGTGGAGAAGCAAAATTCATCCGATCCGGCTGAAATTTAGTACATGGTGTTGGTATATGGTCTCTAACAACCTTGCACAAATTGGTCCACATTGGTCCATAATTATATATAGCCCCCATAGAAACCGTTCCCCCGATTTGGCTTGCGGAGCCTCTAGAGAAACAAATTTAATCCAATCCGACTGAAATTTGGTACATGGTGCCAGCATATGATCTGTAACAACCATGCAAAAATTGGTCCACATCGGTTCATAATTATACATAGCCGCCATATAAACCGATCCCCCAATTTGGATTGCGGAGCCTCTAAGAGAAGCAAATTTCATCCGATACAGCTGAAATTTGGTACATGGTGTAAGTATATGATCTCAAACAACTATGCAAAAATTGGTCCACATCGGTCAATAATTATATATAGCCCCCATATAAACCGATCACCGGATTTGACCTCCGGAGCCTCTTGGAAGACCAAAATTCATCTGATTCCGTTAAAATTTGGAACGTGGTGCTAATATATGGCGTCAAACACCCGTGCAAAAATTGGTCGAAATCGGTCCATAATTATATATAGCCCCCATATAAACCAATCCCCAGATTTGACCTCCGGAGCCCCTTGGAAGAGCAAAATCCATCCGCTTCGGTTGAAATTTGGTACGTGATTTTAGTATATGGTATCTAACTACAATGAAGGAATAGGTTCATATCAGTCCATAATTATATATAGCCCCCATATAAACCGATCCCCAGATTTGACCTCCGGTGCCTTTCGGAGAAGCAAAATTCATCCGATCTGGTTGAAATTTGGTACGTGGTGTTAGTATATGGTCTCTAACAACCATGCCAAAAGTGGTCCACATCGGTCCATAATTATATATAGCCCCCATATAAACCGATCCCCAGATTTGGCTAGCGGAGCCTCTAAGAGAAGCAAATTTCATCCGATCCGGCTGAAATTTGGTACATGGTGTTAGTATATGGTCTCTAACAACCATGGAAAAATTGGTCAACATCGGTCCATAATTATATATAGCCCCCATATAAACCGATCCCCAGATTTGACCTCCGGTGCCTTTTGGAGAAGCAAAATTCATCCGATCTGATTGAAATTTGGTACGTGGTGTTAGTATATGGTCTCTAACAACCATGCCAAAAGTGGTCCATATCGGTCAATAATTCTATGTAGCCCCCATATAAACCCATCCGGAAATTTAGTTTTGGAGCCTCTTGAATTAGCAAATTTCATCCGAGTCAGATGAAATTTGGTACATTGTGCTACTATATGGCCGTTAACAACCATGTCTAACTAGGTCCATATCGGTCTATAGTTATATATGGCCCTCAGATAAATCGATCCCCATCACACAAAAATTGGTCCATATCATGTTCATAATTGTATATAGCCCCCATATAAGCGACCCCCATATTTCTATTCTGGCTCCCTATGTACCGTGCAAAAGTCCATATCGATTCGTAATTATTTGTAAACTTACCTATACATACCTTTTTTGTCTAATATATACCACGTATGGACTAGCTCTCAATTTACAAAACGATTTAAGATACCACAACCCATGTAATTCGATTGTGGATGACATTCTTTCGTAGAAGTTTCTACGCAATTCATGGTGGAGGGTACATAAGATTGGGCCTGACCGAACTTACGGCCGTATATACTTGTTACTGTTGAACCGCTGACTTGTTTGGATCTACAGTTCCACCACTCTGTTATTGGCATTTATAGCCCGCCCACATATTCATTGGTTCAACAGTTCTACAATGGAGTTCTCCTATTTATAGTTCACCAATGAGTTTTCGGCATCTACAGTTCGTCTACTAGGGGTTTTCAAAGCTATAAATTCACCATTGATTACTTCGGAGCCACAGTTCCCCTATAAATTCTGAGAATGTGCAATTTGACCAATGAGGTCTTCCGGTATACAGTTCCGTCACTGGGTTCTTCGGATGCACAATATTCGTCACTGAGTTCTTTGGATCTACAATTCTACAATTGAGTTCTTTGAATCTCCAGTTCCATAACAGTGGTCTTTCGATGTACGCTTCTACATTGAGTTTTTCGGATCTGCAGTTTCACCATTTAGTTTTTGTGACCAACAGTTCAATAACTCCAATCTTCCGACCTATCATTCACCTCTGAGTTCATTGTATCAACAGTTCCACAATTGTGTTTACCGATTTACAGTTCAACCACGGAACTATAGGGATGTACAATTTTCCCACACTAAGAAAACGTGGATTCAGATCAGAGAAATTTATCTTCTATGCAAAATTCGCATTCATATTTTAAGGAACTGAAATCTTTGTCCACATGACAATATTTTGTTCAGTACAATGGATTGTTCGCCAATTTTTTTTTATTTGAAAATTTCGTCAAAACTTTTTTAATAGAAACTTTTATCCAAATTTTATTTCCATAGAAAATTTGGACAACATTTTATTTCTATAGAAAATTTTGTCAAATGCTTTTTTTGTTTGTTTATTCCTATTTATTTCTGTAGAAAATTTTGTTAAAATTTTATTTTTATAGAAAAGTTGGTCAAAATTTTATTTCTATAGAAAAGTTTGTCAAAATTTCATTTTTATAGAAAATTTTATCAATATTTTATTTTTATAGAAAATTTTTTAAAAATTTTAATTCTTTAAAAATATTTGTACAAATTTTAAATCTTTAGAAAATTATGTCCAAATTTTTATTCTATCGAGAATTTTGTAATAATTTTATTTCTATTGAACATTTTGTCAAAATTTCATTTTTATAGAAAACTTTATCAAAATTTTATTTTTATAGAAAATTTTGTCAAAATTTTAATTCTTTAGAAAATTTTGTCCATATTTTAATTCTAGTGAGAATTTTGTCATAATTTTTGTTTTTGTTGAAAATTTTGTCAAAAATTTTATTTCTATAGAAAATTTTGTCACAATTTTTTTGTTTGAAAATTTCGTCAAAACTTTTTCTATTGAAAATTTCGTAAAAATTTTATTTCTATAGAAAATTTTGTCAAACTTTTAATTCTGTAGAATATGTTGTCAAACTTTTAATTCTGTAGAAAATTTGTTGAAATTTTATTTCTGTACAAAATTTTGTTAAAATTTTTTTTTAATTCTGTAGAAAATTTGGTCAAAAGTGGATTTCTGTAGAAAATTTTGTCAAAAGTTTATTTCTATATGAAATTTTATCAAAATTTCATTCGTTTTCATCAAAATTTTATTTCTATAGAAAAATTTGTTAGAATTTTATTTCCATAGAAAATTTTGTCAATATTTTATTTCTTTACAAAATTTTGTCATAATTTTATTTCTATTGAAAATTTCGTCAAAATTTTATTTTTATAGAATATTGTGTCATAATTTTATTTCTATAGAAAATTTTGTCAAAATTTTATTTCTAAAGAAAATTTTGCCAATTTTTTTTTGTTTGAAAATTTCATCAAAATTTTATTTCTATACAAAATGTTGACAAAATTTCATTTCTATTGAAAATTTTGTCAAATTTTTTTGTTTGAAAATTTCGTCAAAACTTTTTCCATAGATCAAAATTTTATTTCCATAGAAAATTTGGACAAAATTTTATTCCTATAGAAAATTTTTTCAAATTTGTCTTTTTTTTTGAAAATTTTGTCAAAATTTTATTTCTATAGAAAATTTTGACAAATTTGACAAATTTTATTTCTGTAGAAAATTTTGTTAAAATCTTATTTCTACAGAAAATTTTGCCAAAATTTTATTTCTATAGAAAATTTTGTCAAAATTTTATTTCTTTAGAAAATTTTGTCAAAATTTCATTTTTAAAGAGCATTTTATCATGATTTTATTTTTATAGAAAAATTTTTGTCATAATTTTATTTCTATTGAAAATTTCTTCAAAATTTTATATATGTATAATATTTTGTCATAATTTTATTTCTATAGAAAATGTTGTCAACATTTTATTTCTAAAGAAAATTTTGTCTAAATTTTTCTTTGTTTGAAAATTTCATCAAAATTTTATTTCTATAAACAATTTTGACAAAATTTCATTTCTATAGAAAATTTTGTCAAATATTTTTTGGTTTGAAAATTTCGTCAAAACTTTTTCCATAGAAAATTTTATCAAAATTTTATTTCCATAGACAATTTGGACAAAATTTTATTTCTATAGAAAATTTTGTCAAATGTAATTTTTTTCTTTTTGAAAATTTTGCCAAAATTTTATTTCTGCAGAAAATATTTACAAATTTGACAAATTTTATTTCTGTAGAAAATTTTGTTAAAATTTTATTTCTATAGAAAATTTTGTCAAAATTTTATTTCTCTTTAAAAGTTTGTCAAAATTTTATTTCTATAGAAAAGTTTGTCAAAATTCCATTTTTATAGAAAAGTTTATCAAAATTTTATTTTTATAGAAAATTTTGTCCAAATTTTAATTCTTTAGAAAATTTTGTACAAATTTTAAATTTTTAGAAAATTATGTCCAAATTTTTATTCTATCGAGAATTTTGTAATAATTTTATTTCTATTGAAAATTTTGTCAAAATTTCATTTTTATAGAAAACTTTATCAAAATTTTATTTGTATAGAAAATTTTGTCAAAATTTTAATTCTTTAGAAAATTTTATCCATATTTTAATTCTAGTGAGAATTTTGTCATAATTTTTGTTTTTGTTGAAAATTTTGTCAAGAATTTTATTTCTATAGAAAATTTTGTCACAATTTTTTTGTTTGAAAATTTCGTCAAAACTTTTTCTATTGAAAATTTCGTAAAAATTTTATTTCTATAGAAAATTTTGTCAAACTTTTAATTCTGTAGAATATGTTGTCAAACTTTTAATTCTGTAGAAAATTTGTTGAAATTTTATTTCTGTACAAAATTTTGTTAAAATTTTATTTTAATTCTGTAGAAAATTTGGTCAAAAGTGGATTTCTGTAGAAAATTTTGTCAAAAGTTTATTTCTATATGAAATTTTATCAAAATTTCATTCGTTTTCATCAAAATTTTATTTCTATAGAAAAATTTGTTAGAATTTTATTTCCATAGAAAATTTTGTCAATATTTTATTTCTTTACAAAATTTTGTCATAATTTTATTTCTATTGAAAATTTCGTCAAAATTTTATTTTTATAGAATATTGTGTCATAATTTTATTTCTATAGAAAATTTTGTCAAAATTTTATTTCTAAAGAAAATTTTGCCAATTTTTTTTTGTTTGAAAATTTCATCAAAATTTTATTTCTATACAAAATGTTGACAAAATTTCATTTCTATTGAAAATTTTGTCAAATTTTTTTGTTTGAAAATTTCGTCAAAACTTTTTCCATAGATCAAAATTTTATTTCCATAGAAAATTTGGACAAAATTTTATTCCTATAGAAAATTTTTTCAAATTTGTCTTTTTTTTTGAAAATTTTGTCAAAATTTTATTTCTATAGAAAATTTTGACAAATTTGACAAATTTTATTTCTGTAGAAAATTTTGTTAAAATCTTATTTCTACAGAAAATTTTGCCAAAATTTTATTTCTATAGAAAATTTTGTCAAAATTTTATTTCTTTAGAAAATTTTGTCAAAATTTCATTTTTAAAGAGCATTTTATCATGATTTTATTTTTATAGAAAAATTTTTGTCATAATTTTATTTCTATTGAAAATTTCTTCAAAATTTTATATATGTATAATATTTTGTCATAATTTTATTTCTATAGAAAATGTTGTCAACATTTTATTTCTAAAGAAAATTTTGTCTAAATTTTTCTTTGTTTGAAAATTTCATCAAAATTTTATTTCTATAAACAATTTTGACAAAATTTCATTTCTATAGAAAATTTTGTCAAATATTTTTTGGTTTGAAAATTTCGTCAAAACTTTTTCCATAGAAAATTTTATCAAAATTTTATTTCCATAGACAATTTGGACAAAATTTTATTTCTATAGAAAATTTTGTCAAATGTAATTTTTTTCTTTTTGAAAATTTTGCCAAAATTTTATTTCTGCAGAAAATATTTACAAATTTGACAAATTTTATTTCTGTAGAAAATTTTGTTAAAATTTTATTTCTATAGAAAATTTTGTCAAAATTTTATTTCTCTTTAAAAGTTTGTCAAAATTTTATTTCTATAGAAAAGTTTGTCAAAATTCCATTTTTATAGAAAAGTTTATCAAAATTTTATTTTTATAGAAAATTTTGTCCAAATTTTAATTCTTTAGAAAATTTTGTACAAATTTTAAATTTTTAGAAAATTATGTCCAAATTTTTATTCTATCGAGAATTTTGTAATAATTTTATTTCTATTGAAAATTTTGTCAAAATTTCATTTTTATAGAAAACTTTATCAAAATTTTATTTGTATAGAAAATTTTGTCAAAATTTTAATTCTTTAGAAAATTTTATCCATATTTTAATTCTAGTGAGAATTTTGTCATAATTTTTGTTTTTGTTGAAAATTTTGTCAAGAATTTTATTTCTATAGAAAATTTTGTCACAATTTTTTTGTTTGAAAATTTCGTCAAAACTTTTTCTATTGAAAATTTCGTAAAAATTTTATTTCTATAGAAAATTTTGTCAAACTTTTAATTCTGTAGAATATGTTGTCAAACTTTTAATTCTGTAGAAAATTTGTTGAAATTTTATTTCTGTACAAAATTTTGTTAAAATTTTATTTTAATTCTGTAGAAAATTTGGTCAAAAGTGGATTTCTGTAGAAAATTTTGTCAAAAGTTTATTTCTATATGAAATTTTATCAAAATTTCATTCGTTTTCATCAAAATTTTATTTCTATAGAAAAATTTGTTAGAATTTTATTTCCATAGAAAATGTTGTCAATATTTTATTTCTTTACAAAATTTTGTCATAATTTTATTTCTATTGAAAATTTCGTCAAAATTTTATTTTTATAGAATATTGTGTCATAATTTTATTTCTATAGAAAATTTTGTCAAAATGTTATTTCTAAAGAAAATTTTGCCAAATTTTTTTTTGTTCGAAAATTTCATCAAAATTGTATTTCTATACAAAATTTTGACAAAATTTCATTTCTATAGAAAATTTTGTCAAATTTTTTTTGTTTGAAAATTTCGTCAAAACTTTTTCCATAGATCAAAATTTTATTTCCATAGAAAATTTGGACAAAATTTTATTTCTGTAGAAAATTTTGTCAAATTTGTTTTTTTTTTTGAAAATTTTGTCAAAATTTTATTTCTATAGAAAATTTTGACAAATTTGACAAATTTTGTTTCTGTAGAAAATTTTGTAAAAATCTTATTTCTACAGAAAATGTTGTCAAAATTTTATTTCTATTTAAAAGTTTGTAAAAATTTTATTTCTTTAGAAAATTTTGTCAAAATTTCATTTTTATAGAACATTTTATCATGATTTTATTTTTATAGAAAATTTTGTCCAAATTTTAATGCTTTAGAAAATTATGTCCAAATTTTAATTCTATCGAGAATTTTGTCATAATTTTATTTCTATTGAAAATTTTATAAAAATTTTATTTTTATAGAAAATTTTGTCAAAACTCCATTTTTATAGAAAATTTTATCAAAATTTTATTTTTATAGAAAATTTTGTCAAAATTTTAATTCTTTAGAAAACTTTGTCCATATTTTAATTCTATTGAGAATTTTGTCATAATTTTATTTTTATTGAAAATGTTGTCAACAATTTTATTTCTATAGAAAATTTTGTCAAAATTTTTTTTGTTTGAAAATTTCGTCAACATTTTTTATAGAAAATTTTTTCAAAATTTTATAGAAAATTTTGTCAAACTTTTAATTCGGTAGAAAATTTAGTTTAAATTTTATTTCTGTAGAAAATTTTGTTAAAATTTTATTTCTGTAGAAACTTTTGTTAAAATTTTATTTCTATAGAAAATTTTGTCAAATTTTTTTTGTTTGAAAATTTCGTCAAAACTTTTACTATGCAAAATTTCGTCAAAATTTTATTTTTATAGAAAATTTTGTCAAAATTTTATAGAAAATTTTGTCAAAATTTTATAGAAAATTTTGTCAAACTTTTAATCCTGTAGAAAATTTAGTTGAAATTTTATTTCTGTAGAAAATTTTGTTAAAATTTTATTTCTATAGAAAATGTGGTCAAAATTTTATTTCCATAGATTTTTTTTTTCAAAATTTCATTTCTATAGAAAATTTTGTCAAAATTTTAACCATATAGAGAATTTTGTCATAATTTTATTTCTATTGGATATTTCGTCAAAATTTTATTTCTATTGAAAATTTCTTCAACATTTTAAATGTGTACAAAATTTTGTCACAATTTCATTTGTTTAGAAAATTTTGTTAAAATTTCATTTCTTTAGAAAATTTTACCGAAATTTCATTTCTATAGAAAATTTTGTCACAATTATATTTCTGTAGAAAATTTGGCAAATTTTTCTAAAGATAAAGATAATTTTGTCAAGATTTTAATTCTGTAGACACTTTGTGAAGTACCTCTTATTTGGAGAGGAATATTTTGCAAAATCTAACCACTGGTTGGTAGATTGGTATTTTACCAGTAAAAATATACCATGTGTAGGGTGGTAATATAGTCGCCTCATTTTACTTTAGGCCTTTCATTATTTACTTTTCTATTAAAATTTCTTCTCACGTCCAATTTCGTTGTATTTGCTTACCGTCTTCGATTGGTTTGAAGTGCGTGCTGGCCAATGATGTCTTTAGCAGATTCACCAATTGAGAGTACTTTCTAGTTTGAGCTATAAAAGTTTAGTTTCTAGCCTAAAATGGACAGACGCTATATACACCTTCATATATAAGCATTTAGGACCAAAGTTTTTGCACTCGAAAATTAAGCAAAACCATACTTGAAGATGTTGATATTGGTAAGTTCAACTTCAAATTAGCCAGTTGGCAATTCATCATAAAAAAATTTCGCCTTTTGCTATTTTTCTTTGCCAAATTTTTTTTGTTTGTCATCAAGGTCATTGTCTTGGCTTCTGGTATAGTGGGTACGTTAGCTAAACCTGGACTTGTAGCTTCTACATCACTCGCTATTAGTCAACCCTTATATGGAAATGTCGCTGTCTATGCTCTTGGTGGAGATAGTCAATTTAATGTTTGTTTAAATGACCTTCGATTTTTTCCACATAATTAAAAGTTTTGTTTTTTTTTTCTAAAGCTCCCCATACCCTTCGTTACACAACCATCTCTACTGCAATCTTTGCTCCAAGAACTTTTGGTACAGCCTCCAAAAATGTTACTTCAACCGCAGTTTTTACCTCAGTTAATTTTACTCATACCTCAGCTTACTCCAGCCCAATTGGTGTTGCTTCTTCATTTGTTGCGCCTATTACCTCAGATAATACCAAGACTTTCACCATCTCATTTGAAACTCCTTTTGCAGCTGCTTACTCTTCAACCCATGCCACCAGCAGCCTTAGTTCTGCTCATCCTGCTGTTATTAAGACCCATAAACGCATAGATATAAGGAACATTCTGCTAGAGATATTCATAAAATTATTTTTATTTATATAACAAAAAAAAATTATATATTATTTAGATTAAAAAAGCCTATTTATTAATCAATTAATTATAGCAAAAAATTGAAGTCATAAGTACACTTACAAAAAACACATGTATGCACTTGTTCACCGCATTAATTTATTTCTGATTTAGGCCACTTAATGGAAGCCACCCTATTGAAATGGTGAGACTACCCTCCCTACATACAATGTATGTTGAGTTCAAACCCTGTTTCGACCGAACACCAAAAAGCTTTTCCTATTTTCGGAGACGCGCCGCCCAGTGCTTCGAAAGCGACAAAAATATGTGCTCTGATTCTTATTCTAATTTCTGCTAATAATAATCTGTGATATCGAGCTTAGAATGCAAAAATAAAATTTTGCCATAATTGGTTAGAATTATTTTTAAAAAATAGTTTTGGTCGAAAATGGGGTTAAATTACGTGGATGATGTGAAAGAATGAATGGTCCGATTTTAGACAAAACAACATTAATTTTTCAAAATTAGAACAATTTTATTTTTAAATTGAATACTAAGAACAATTATAAAAAAAAACAAAACAAGTATGTACGGCCGTAAGTTCGGCCAGGCCGAAGCTTATGTACCCTCCACCATGGATTGCGTAGAAACTTCTTCTAAACACTGCCATCCACAATCGAATTACTTAAGTTGCGGTAACGCTTGATGATGGCAAGGTATCTTAAAACCTTCTAACACCGTCTTCTAGAGGCTAAAAAAAGATCGATCAAATACGTATATAATTCAGTTTGACAAAATTTTCTATAGACATAAAAAAATTTTAACAAAATTTTCTATAGAAATAAAATTTTCACAAAATTTTCTATAGAAATAAAATTTTCACAAAATTTTCTATAGAAAGAAAATTTTGACAAAATTTTCTACAGAAATAAAATTTTAACAAACTTTTCTATAGAAATAAAATTTGGAAAAAAATTTCTATAGAAATAAAATTTTGTCAAAAATTTTCTATGGAAATAAAATTTTGACAAAATTTTCTATAGAAATAAAATTTTGACTAAATTTTCTATAGAAATAAAATTTTGACAAGATTTTCTATAGAAATAAAATTTTAACAAAAATTTCCTATAGAAATAAAATTTTAACAAAATTTTCTATAGAAATAAAATGTTGCTAGATTATTTTTGGCTCGAGTGGCAACCATGATTATGAACCGTTATCATATGCTGACACCACGTACCAAATTTCAACCGGATCGGATGAATTTTGCTCCTCTAAGAGGCTCCGGAGATCAAATCTGGGGATCGGCTTATATGGGGGCTAAATGTAATTATAAATCGATATGGACCAATTTTGGCATGGTTGTTAGAGACAATATACTAACACCACGTACCAAATTTCAATCGGATTGGATGACTTTTGCTCCTCTAAGAGGCTCCGGATGTCAAATATGGGGATCGGTTTATATTGGGGCTATATATAATTATGGACCGATATGGACCAATTCCTGCATGGTTGTTAGAGACAATATACTAACACCACGTACCAAATATTAACCGGATCGGATGAATTTTGCCCCTCTAAGAGGCTCCGGAGGTCAAATCTGGGGATCGGCTTATATAGGGGCTATATATAATTATGGGCCGATGTAGACCAATTTTTGCATGGTCATTAGAGAACATATACCAACACCATGTACCAAATTTCAGCCCGATCGGATGAAATTTGCTTCTCTTAGAGGCTCCGCAAGCCAAATCGGGGGATCGGTTTATATGGAGGCTATATATAATTATGGACCGATATGGACCAATTTTTGCGTGGTTGTTAGAGACCATATACTAATACCATGTACCAAATTTCAGCCGGATCGGATGAAATTTGCGTCTCTTAGAGCAATCGCAAGTCAAATTTGGGGGTCCGTTTATATGGGGGCTATACGTAAAAGTGGACCGATATGGACCAATTTTTGCATGGTTTTTAGAAACCATATACTAACACCATGTACTAAATTTCAGCCGGATCGGATGAAATTTGCTGCTCTTAGAGCAATCGCAAGCCAAATTTGGGGGTCCGTTTATATGGGGGCTATACGTAAACGTGGACCGATATGGCCCATTTGCAATACCATCCGACCTTCATCAATTACAACTACTTGTGCCAAGTTTCAAGTCGATAGCTGGTTTGGTTCGGAAGTTAGCGTGATTTCAACAGACGGACGGACGGACGGACGGACATGCTCAGATCGACTCAGAATTTCAACACGACCCAGAATATATATACTTTATGGGGTCTTAGAGCAATATTTCGATGTGTTACAAACGGTATGACAAAGTTAATATACCCCCATCCTATGGTGGAGGGTATAAAAAAAAAGTTAATAAACTTTCCCATAGCCGAGGGGACCAATTGTAGAGGCTTGTCAGTAGCGTTCCGGTCAACGTAGGATCTCACAATTTGACTCTATAATTGGTCAATATCTCGGCTCTGACCATACCAAATTTCAAAGAGCAATATATAACCGTTCCCAAATAACGGACATTTTGCTATTTGCAAAATTTTATTGATCCCTTTGTGTGGGAGGTACGTGAAGAAGTCGTCGGATCGGTACCAAACAACACATTTTTCTTAGTTTTGATCATCAACAAGTCCCTCCAAAGTTTCGTTTTCCTACCATGCCTCCTACTATTTTGGTCTATTTGTTGTATGGGATGCACCGTCTCAATAAAATCGGTAGACATTTTTCAGTGTTTTAGTGTTAAAAATGCCATAGGCCCAAAAGTCAAACAGATAGACATTCGGAGATTTCGGTGGCCATTATGCGGTCGAAGTAAAACGAACAACCAAAGGAGGACATTTTTGTTGGATAGACATTCCATTCTGCGTTTGAAATGTTTTTCTGCTCAGGGTTTCAATACAAAGAGTTTTTCAGTGGTGGATTATCGCGCCGACTATATTTATGAGAGATTTAAAGTCTCTCTAAGTGATTTCGCCGGAATTTGGTGCCTAAGTGAAACTAAAATAACAAGTCGCTATTCTACATAACCTAAGCTGCTACACCGAAATAAGTGAACTGTTGAAAATTATAGGAAGAATTCACTATAGAAATTAACTATGGAAAATTTAATGCCTTGTTGCACTTTTTAACTGCAGTTCACGAAATTACATTTAATTTAAAATTAACTAAAAGTAAAGAAGCAAATCATGACTATATTAACCATGTCGTAGTTCATTCTTACTTTTTTAGGGAATCGTACGAAAAACTTTTTTGCTTTAGTTCATATTGAATTTTCTATAAAAATAAAATTTGTACAAAATTTTCTATAGAAATAATGTTTTGAACAAATTTTCTATAGAAAAGAAATTTTGAGAAAATTGTCTATAGAAATAAAATTTTGACAAAACTTTCTATAGAAATAAAATTTTGACAAAGTTTTTTACAGAAATAAAGTTTTGACAAAAATTTTTTTGGAAAAAAATTTTGACAAAATTTTCTATAGAAAAAAATTTCGAGAAAATTTTCTATAGAAATAAAATTTTGAGAAAATTTTATATAAAAATAAAATTCTGAACAAATTTTCTATAGAAATAAAATTTTGCGAAAATTTTCTATATAAATAAAATTTTGCGAAAATTTTCTATAAAATTTTGCGAAAATTTCCTATAAAATTTTGAGAAATTTTTCTATAGAAATAAAATTTTGAAAAAATTTTCTATAGAAATAAAACTTTGAGGAAATCTATAGAAATAAAATTTTGAGAAAATTTTCTAACAAAAATTTTTGACAAAATTTTCTATAGTAATACAATTTTGAGAAACTTTCTAGATAAATAAAATTTTGACAAAATTTTCTATAGAAAAAAATTTTGAGAAAATTTTCTATAGACATAAAATTTTGAGAAATTTTTCTATAAAAATAAAATTCTGAACAAATTTTCTATAGCAATAAAATTTTAATAAAACTTTCTAAAAAAATAAAATGTTGACAAAGTTTTATATAGAAATAAAGTCTTGAAAAATTTTTCTATAGAAAAAAAAAAATTTGAGAAAATTTTCTATAGAAATAACATTTTGAGAAATTTTTCTATAAAAATAAAATTCTTAACAAATTTTCTATATAAATAAAATTCTTAACAAATTTTCTATAGAAATAAAATTTTGCGAAACTTTTCTATATAAATAAAATTTTGAGAAATTTTTCTATAGAATTAAAATTTTGAGAAAATTTTCTATAGAAATAAAATTTTGAGGAAATCTATAGAAATAAAATTTTGAGAAAATTTTCTAAAAAAAAAAAATTTGACAAAATTTTCTATAGGAATACAATTTTGAGAAACTTTCTAGAGAAATAAAATTTTGACAAAATTTTCTATAGAAATAAAGTTTTGACAAAATTTTTATAGAAAAAAATTTTGAGAAGATTTCCTAAATTTAAGTGTACCGCCATTGAATATTTTCTTTAGAAATAAAATTTTGACAAAAATTTCGATAGAAATAAAATTCTGAGAAATTTTTCTATAAAAATAAAATTCTTAACAAATTTTGTATATAAAAAAAATTTGCGAAAATTTTCTATAGAAATAAAATTTTGAGAAACTTTTCTATAAAAATAAAATTCTGAACAAATTTTCTATAGAAATAAAATGTTGACAAAACTCTATAGAAATAAAATTTTGACAAAGTTTTCTACAGAAATAAAGTTTTGACAAAATTTTCTATAGAAAAATATTTTGAGAAAATTTTGAGAAATTTTTCTATAAAAATAAAATTCTTAACATATTTTCTATAAAAATAAAATTTTGCGAAAATGTTCTATATAAATAAAATTTTGCGAAAATTTCTAAAAAAAAAAATTACAAAATTGTCTACAGGAATATAACTTCCTATAGAAATAAAATTTTGACAAATTTTTATATAGAAATAAAGTTTTGACAAAATTTTCTGTAGAAAAAAAAATTTGAGAAGATTTCCTTAATTTAAGTGTACCGCCATTGAATATTTACTTTAGAAATAAAATTTTGACAAAAATTTCTATAGAATAAAATGTTGACAAAGTTTTCTACAGAAATAATATTATGAGAAAATTTTCTATAGAAAAAAATTTTGAGAAAAATTTCTATAGAAATACAATTTTGAGAAATGTTTCTATAAAAATAAAATTCTGAACAAATTTTCTATAGAAATAAAATTTTGACAAAACTTTCTATAGAAATAAAATTTTGACAAAGTTTTCTACTAAATAAAGTTTTGACAAAATTTTCTATAGAAATAAAATTTTGAGAAATTTTTCTATAAAAATAAAATTCTTAACAAATTTTCTATAGAAATAAAATTTTGCGAAAATTTTCTATATAAATAAATCTTGCGAAAATTTTCTATATAAATAAAATTTTGAGAAAATTTTCCATATAAATAAAATTGTCAGAAAATTTTCTATAGAAATAAAATTTTGAGGAAATCTATAGAAATAAAATTTTGAGAAAATTCTCTTAAAAAAAAAATGACAATATTTTCTATAGGAATACAATTTTGAGAAATTTTCTATAGAAATTAAATTTTGACAAAATTTTCTATAGAAATAAAGTTTTGACAAAATTTTCTATAGACATAAAATTTTGTGAAATTTTGCTATAAAAATAAAATTCTGAACAAATTTTCTATAGCAATAAAATTTTGACAAAGTTTTCTACAGAAATAAGGTTTTGACAAAATTTTCTATAGAAAAAAAAATTGAGAAAATTTTCTATAGAAATAAAATTTTGAGAAATTTTTCTATAAAAATAAAATTCTTAACATATTTTCTATATAAATAATATTCTTAACAAATTTTCTATAGAAACAAAATTTTGCGAAAATTTTCTATATAAACAAAATTTTGAGAAATTTTTCTATAGAAATAAAATTTTTGAAAAAATTTTCTATAGAAACAAAACTTTGAGGAAATCTATAGAAATAAAATTGTGAGAAAATTTTCTAAAAAAAAAATTTTGACAAAATTTTCTATAGGAATACAATTTTGAGAAACTTTCTAGAGAAATAAAATTTTGCCAAAATTTTCTATAGAAATAAAGTTTTGACAAAATTTTTATAGAAAAAAATTTTGAGAAGATTTCCTAACTTTTGACAAAAATTTCTATAGAAATTAATTTCTGAGAAATTTTTCTATAAAAATAAAATTCTTAACAAATTTTCTATATAAATAAAATTTTGCGAAAATTTTCTATATAAATAAAATTTTCTATAGAAATAACATTTTGAGAAATTTTTCTATAAAAATAAAATTCTGAACAAATTTTCTATAGAAATAAAATGTTGACAAAACTTTCTATAGAAATAAAATTTTGACAAAGTTTTCTACAGAAATAAAGTTTTGACAAAATTTTCTATAGCAAAATATTTTGAGAAAATTTTGAGAAATTTTTCTATAAAAATAAAATTCTTAACAAATTTTCTATAGAAATAAAATTTTGCGAAAATGTTCTATATAAATAAAATTTTGCGAAAATTTCTAAAAAAAAAAATTTTGACAAAATTGTCTACAGGAATATAACTTCCTATAGAAATAAAATTTTGACAAATTTTTCTTTAGAAATAAAGTTTGACAAAATTTTCTGTAAAAAAAAATTTTGAGAAAATTTCCTAACATTTTTCCTAAATTTTGAGAAAATTTCCTGACAAAATTTTCTGTAGAAAAAATTGTGAGAAAATTTCCTAAATTTAAGTGTACCGTCATTGAATATTTTCTTTAGACATAAAATTTTGACAAAAATTTCTATACAATAAAATGTTGGCAAAGTTTTCTACAGAAATAAAATTTTGAGATAATTTTCTATAGAAAAAAATTTTGAGAAAATTTTCTATAGACGTAAAATTTTGAGATATTTTTCTATAAAAATACAAAATTTTCTATAGAAATAAAGTTTTGACCAAATTCTCTATAGAAAAGAAATTTTGAGTAAATTGTCGATAGAAAAAAATTTTTTTTGAGTAAATTTTCTATAAAAATAAAATCCTGAAAAAATTTTCTATATAAATAAAATTTTGCGAAAATTTTCTATATAAATAAAAGTTTGCGAAAATTTTCTATATAAATAAAATTTTGCAAAAATTTTCTATAGAAATAAAATTTTGAGAAAATTTTCAAAAAAAAAAAATTATAAAATTTTCTATTGGAACACATTTTTGAGAAACTTTCTATTGAAATAAAATTTTGGCAACATTTTCTATAGAAATAAAGTTTTGACAAAATTTTCTATAAGAAAAAGTTTTGAGAAAATTTTCTAAAGAAATAAAATTTTGAAAAAATTTTCTATAAAAATTTTTGTGTTAACTTTTGACAAAAATTGACACAAAAATAAAATTTGGTGGAAATGGTCAATAGAAATAAAATTTTAATAAAAATTTCTAAAGAAAAACAAATTGAGAAAATTTCCCATAGGAATAAATTTTTAATATAATTTTTCTAGAGAAATAACATTTTGACAAAATAAAATGTTGACAAAGTTTTCTATAGAACTAAAATTTTGCGAAAATTTTCTATAGAAATAAAATGTTGAAAAAAATTTCTATAAAAATTTCCTTGTCAACTTTTGACAAAAATTGACATAAAAATAAAATTTTAGCAAAATGTATTGGTTTCTTTATTTTTCAATATTTCGCAATTACATTGAATTGCTTCATCAGGAGTCGATCTATAATAAAAGTGGTTTGATAATTTTTAATCATGACATGTAAAATTCTTTCTCAAAATTGTTTTTCAAATCGCAAATAATTTTAGTGGTTTATGCTAATAACAGCTATTGGTTTTAGTTTACAAATTTTTTATAAATAATTAAAGATTTTAATAATTGTAATTAACAAGTATCAGGAGACCAGGAAAAACAAAAGGAATTACATTATACACTTACGTATGCAAAACATTTAAGTGTAACACAACAACAACACATAAAGCTTAAAACTAGAGTAGTATCACTACGTTCGTCTATTACTTTTATTGCACTGATTTCCCTCTTGCTTTATCTGATGCTGAGTACTTGCATATCTAGTTGTCTTGTCTATGATGTGTGATTAGAAATTTTGTACATTAACAATGTACCCACAGAGAAGAGAATGAACTACAAATCAGATACAGATAACATTGCTCACATATACAGACACATCATAGACAAGACAACTAGATATGCAAGTACTCAGCATCAGATAAAGCAAGAGGGAAATCCGTGCAATAAAAGTAATAGACGAACGTAGTGATACTACTCTAGTTTTAAGCTTTATGTGTTGTTGTTGTGTTACACTTAAATGTTTTGCATACGTAAGTGTATAATGTAATTCCTTTTGTTTTTCCTGGTCTCCTGATACTTGTTAATTACAATTATTAAAATCTTTAATTATTTATAAAAAATTTGTAAACTAAAACCAATAGCTGTTATTAGCATAAACCACTAAAATTATTTGCGATTTGAAAAACAATTTTGAGAAAGAATTTTACATGTCATGATTAAAAATTATCAAACCACTTTTATTATAGATCGACTCCTGATGAAGCAATTCAATGTAATTGCGCAATATTGAAAAATAAAGAAACCAATACATACAAAAAACGATCTCAAGCTTGATTAATTATTTTCTATTGAAAAAAAAAGATCGAATAAAATCAAAATTTCTAATTTTAGCAAAATGTTTAAAAAAAAAATAAAACTTTGACAAAACTGCAGTTGACGAAATTACATTCTCTCATAGAAGAAAAAATGAACTAAAAGTAAAGAAGAAAATCATGACCATATTAACCATATAGTAGTTCATTCTTACTTTTTTAGGGAATCATACGAAAAACGTTTTTTGCTTTAGTTCATATTGAATTTAATTTAATATTTTGACAAAATTTTCTATAGAAATAAAATGTCGACAAAATTTTCTATGGAAATAACATTTTGAAAAAAAATTTCTAAAAAAAAATTGACAAAATTTTCTGTAGGAGTAAAACTATCTGTAGAAGTAACATTTTAAAAAATATTCTACATAAATAAAGTTTTGACAAAAATTAAATAATTCAAAAATTTCGTCAAAGAAAAACTTTTGAGATTGAATTGATGTACTTTCTTTGAGTCTAATTACCAGAAGATCTTTAAAAATCTTATAGGAGAATCGTGTTCTATTATTAGCTTCAAGATATTGGACTTTATTTTGAAAGTCTAGTCCAAATGTCAAGCCATACAATCTAGTCTGAAATATTGTCACCTGACGTTTAAGGCAATTGTTAATTTATTTATTTATTTTTGGTTTTAATCAATCAATCGATTTGTCAGTAAGGTACTCAAATCCTATGACAAGTAAACCCATAATCATAATCAAAATAACTGAATTTGACACGTGCCCATGCAATCGTTCAATGCACACTGCCCATTCAATTCTATAACGACCACTGTCCAAATGCCCTTGTGCTGGCACATTGGTACTAAACTGTTTCAATTACGATTTTTAGTTTTCCAATCACGTCCAACGTTTTTTTTTGCGTAAATTTTATGCATTTGTGTGACCATTGTTTGTCTTAAAAAAGTCATAGAATAATTTATGCATTTTATTTTTTATTTCTTCTATAAAAACTATTACCCTAGACTTTGGGAAGACATAAGTCTGCCAATCGGAAGACTGTTAACAGTTCCTGAAACAAAACTAAAAATGTTCAAATTCGTAAGTTTAAGAATGTTTTTGCAAATGCAAGTGGACATGATAACCATACTAATATCTGTTTTTAATTTTGAAGGTCATTGCTTTAACCGCTTGTTTGGCTTGTGCCACTGCTGAACCTGGAGTTTTTGCCCCAACTGCATTTGCCGCTGCTCCTGCTGCAGCTGTAGCTTATGCTAATGCTCCCCTATATGCTGCTGGTGGAAGTAGCCAAATAGATGTTCGTCACAATTTCGATGGAACCTTGTCATCCTACACGACTGCCCCTTTCTCGTATACCGCTCCATATTCTAGCCGTTATGTAGCTGCTCCAGCTCCTGCTCCAGTGGCATTTGCTGCCCCTGCCAAGGTTGTTGCCCAAACTGCCTTTGCGGCACCTCATGCTCATGCTTTTGCCGCTCCTGCTGCATTTGCTGCCCCAACTGCCTTTGCTGCTCCAGCCAAATTTGTAGCTCCAGCTGCTCACTACGCTTCGTCTTATGCTGCTCCTCATGCCCATTTTACTGCTAAATACGCTTCACCTTATGCTACATATGCTGCTCCTCACTCCCATTTGATCGCTTAAATTAATGATAAAAATTTGTGAATAGTTTTAATTTATTTTCTAAATAAAATATAAACAAGTGATAAAATAAAACAAGTAAGGAAACTCTAAAGTCAGGCGGGGCCGACTATATTATACCCTGCACCACTTTGTAGATCTAAATTTTCGATACCATATCACATCCGTCAAATGTGTTGGGGGCTATATATAAAGGTTTGTACCAAATACATACATTTAAATATCACTCGATCTGGACAGAATTTGATAGACTTCTACAAAATCTATAGACTTAAAATTTAAGTCGGCTAATGCACTAGGGTGGAATACAATGTTAGTAAAAAATATGGGAAACATTTAAATCTGAAAAAATTTTAAGGAAACTTCGCAAAAGATTATTTATGATTTATCGCTCGATATACATGTATATATAACTTTGGGAAAATTAGAGTCATTTTTACAACTTTTCGACGAAGCAGTGGCGAATTTACAAAGAAAATTTTGGTATTTTGACCATTTTTTTGAAATCAGAAAATCATATATATGGGAGCTATATCTAAATCTGAACCGATTTTAACCAAATTTGGCACGCATAGCTACAATGCTAATTCTACTCCCTGTGCAAAATACTAACTAAATCGGAGTTAAAAATTGGTCTCTGTGGTAATATGAGTGTAAATCGGGCGAAAGCTACATATGGGAGATAGATCTAAATCTGAACCGATTTCAACCAAATTTGGCACGCATAGCTACAATGCTAATTCTACTCCCTGTGCAAAATTTCAACTAAATTGGAGTTAAAAATTGGCCTCTGTGGTCATATGAGTGTAAATCGGGCGAAATCTATATATGGGAGATATATCTAAATCTGAACCGATTTCAACCAAACCACGCATAGCGACAATGCTAATTCTACTCTCTCTGCAAAATTTCAATTAAATCGGAGTAAAACATTGGCCACTGTGGTCATATGAGTGTAAATCGGGCGAACGATATATTTTGTCAAAATTGTATTTCTATAGAAAATTTTGTCAAAACTTTTCTTCTATAGAAAATTTTGTCAAAATTTTATTTCTGCAGAAGATATTGTAAAAATTTTATTTATATAGAAAATTTTGTCAAAATTTTATTTGTACAGAAAATTTTGTCAATATATTCTTTCTATAGGTAATTTTGTCAAAATTTTATTTCTATAGAAAATTTTGTCAAAATTTTATTCCTATAGAAATTTTTGTCAAAATTTTATTTCTATGGAATGAATATCTTGTCAAAATTTTATTTCAATAGAAAATTTTGTCAAAATATTATTTCTATAGAAAATTTTGTTAAAATTTTATTTCTATAGAAAATTTTGTCAAAATTTTATTTTTATAGAGAACTTTGTCAAAATTTTATTTCTGTAGAAAATTTTGTCAAAATTGTATGTCTATAGAAAATTTTGTCAAAATTTTATTTCTATAGAAAATTTTGTCAAAATTTTATTTCTATAGAAAATTTTGTCAAAATTTTATTTCTATAGAAATTTTTGTCAAAATTTTATTTCTATGGAATATCTTGTCAAAATTTTATTTCTATAGAAAATTTTGTCAAAATTTTATTTCTATAGAAAATTTGTTAAAATTTTATTTCTATAGAAAATTTTGTCAAAATTTTATTTCTATAGAAAATTTTTTCAAAAGTTTATTTCTACAAAAAATTTTGTCAAACCTTAGTTTCTTCCGAAAATTTTGTCAACATTTTATTTCTATAGAAAATTTTGTCAATATATTCTTTCTATAGAAAATTTTGTCAAAATTTTATTTTTATGGAAAATTTTCCATAAAATTTTATTTTTATGGAAAAATTTTCAAAACTTTATTTTTATAGGAAATTATGTCAAAATTTTATTTCTATAGAAAATTTTGTCAAAATTTTATTTCTATAGAAAATTTTGTCAAAATTTTATTTCTCTAGAAAATTTTGTCAAAATTTTATTTCTAAGGAAAATTTTGTCAATATTTTATTTCTATAGAAAATTATGTAAAAATTTTATTTCTATAGAAAATTATGTAAAAATTTTATTTCTACAGAAAATTTTGTCAAAATTTTATTTCTAAAGAAAAATTTGTCAAAATTTTATTTCTACAGAAAATTTTGTCAAAATTTTATTTCTACAGAAAATTTTGTCAAAATTTTATTTCTATAGAAACTTTTGTCAATATGTTATTTCTATAGAACATTTTGTCAAAATTTTATTTCTACAGAACGTTTTGTCAAAATTTTATTCCTATAAAAATTTTGTCAAAATTTTACTTCTATAAAAAATTTTGTCAAAATTTTACTTCTATAGAAAATTTTGCCCAAATTTTACTTTTATAGAAAATTTTGTCAATATGTTGTACTTATAGAAAATTTGGTCAAAATTTTATTTATATAGAAAATTTTGTCAAAAGTTTATTTCTATAGAACATTTTATTTATATAGATAATTTTGTCAAAATTTTATTTGTATAGAACATTTTTGTCAAAACTTTATTTGTATAGAAAATTTTGTCAATATATTCTTTCTACAGAAAATTTTGTCAAAATTTTATTTTATGGATGGGAGCCACCGTGGTGCAATGGTTAGCATGCCCGCCTTGCATACACAAGGTCGTGGGTTCGATTCCTGCTTCGACCAAACACCAAAAAGTTTTTCAGCGGTAGATTATCCCACCTCAGTAATGCTAGTGACATTTCTGAGTGTTTCAAAGCTTATCTAAGTGGTTTCACTACAATGTGGTACGCCGTTCGGACTCGGCTATAAAAAGGAGGTCCCTTGTCATTGAGCTTAACATGGAATCGGACAGCACTCAGTGATAAGAGAGAAGTTCACCAATGTGGTACCACAATGGACTGAATAGTCTAAGTCAGCCTGATACATCGGGCTGCCACCTAACCTAACCTTATTTTACGGAAAAATTTGTCAAAACTTTATTTCTATAGGATATTATGTCAAAATTTTATTTCTATAGAAAATTTTGTTAAAATTTTATTTCTATAGAAAATTTTGTCAAAATTTTATTTCTATAGAAAATTTTGTCAAAATTTTATTTCTATAGAAAATTTTGTCAAAATTTTATTTCTATAAAAAATTTTGTCAACATTTTATTTCTATAGAAAATTATGTCAAAATTTTGTTTGTACAGAAAATTTTGTCAAAATTTTTGTCAAAATTTTATTTCTATGGAAAATTTTGACAAAATTTTATTTCTATAGAAAATTTTGTCAACATTTTATTTCTATAGAAAATTTTGTTAAAATTTTATTTCTATAGAAAATTTTGTCAAAATTTTATTTTTATAGAGAACTTTGTCAAATTTTTATTTCTTTAGAAAAATTTTGTCAAAATTTTATTTCTACAAAAAATTTTGTCAAAATTTAGTTTCTATAGAAATTTTGTCAAAATTTTATTTCTACAAAAAATTTTGTCAAAATTTAGTTTCTATAGAAAATTTTGTCAAAATTTTATTTCTGTAGAAAATTTTGTCAAAATTTTATTTATATAGAAAATTTTGTCAAAATTTTATGTGTATAGAAAATTTTGTCAATATATGCTTTCTATAGAAACTTTTGACAAAATTTTATTTTTATGGAAAATTTTGTCAAAACTTTATTTCTATAGGAAATTATGTAAAAATTTTATTTCTATAGAAAATTTTGTCAAAATTTTATTTCTATAGAAAATTTTATTTCTAAGGAAAATTTTGTCAAAATTTTATTTCTATAGAAAAATATGTCAAATTTTTATTTCTATATAGAAATATTTGTCAAAATTTTATTTCTACAGAAAATTTTGTCAAAATTTTATTTCTACAGAAAATGTTGTCAAAATTTTATTTCTATAGAAAATTTTGTCAATATGTTATTTCTATAGAAAATTTTGTCAAAACTTTATTTCTATAGAACATTTTGTCAAAATTTTATTCCTATAAAAATTTTGTTAAAATTTTATTCCTATAAAAATTTTGTCAAAATTTTACTTTATAGAAAATTTTGTCAAAAAGTTAAAGTAAAATTTAGCGTTACCTAGAAAAAAAGCGTCGCCAAAAAAGTTGTGAAAATGTTTTTTTTTTGGATCCGAAAGTGGTGAACAATTGACGCAGAAGCAATGAATTTAACATGGGCTTGTCATAGGGCGGATGTCCACCATTTCAACAGCCGCTGCACTGAATTTGCATCACTTCGTAAGTTGTGGGTCGAATCCAGTGATTTGGATGTGAATTAAGAAATTTTGTCATTTTTTGACGAATAAATAATTTTTAAAATTTTTTATGATTTCTAATGTATTATAACGCTTATCTGGAACATTTGACATCAAATATTTCCAAAAGTTCGCAATTTTTCTGGAAAGGATTTAGCATTTTTTTCGGCAAAATTTAAATAATATGCACTATTTTATTAAGTCTTAATCTGTTTTTAAACTATTTTAAACAATAAAATTTTTAATTTTCCCATTAAAAATATGAAAAAAGCGAGTTGTTACAATAATTGACTCAAATGAACTTCTTGTGCACTTAAAATAATTAACATATTTGGGAGAACATTTTTGGAAGTGCTTTCAAAATTCAGCCTTTAGAAGAAATACCAATTTTTTTTTGCTGGGTATTTAAAATACGGGCTTTTCCGGAGCATAAACTTAATTAAAGTTGCTCCCTTTTTTGGGAGTATGCTCCGCGTAGGTCATGCATAAAACATAAAAATTTAATATTAAAGATTTTTTCTAATTTTTATAACATAAACGGACAATAAGTGAACGTAGCTTAGTTCATTTAAATTTAACTTT
Organism: Haematobia irritans; assembly: GCF_050003625.1. Classification (NCBI taxonomy): domain Eukaryota; kingdom Metazoa; phylum Arthropoda; class Insecta; order Diptera; family Muscidae; genus Haematobia; species Haematobia irritans. Next base: position 193,422,349 of record NC_134400.1, on the reverse strand, counting down.
CAAATTTGATTTAAATTTTCAATCACGTATTTGATTTGGGCGGTTACTGTGGGCACATCTTAATAAAAAATGTGTCATTAGACACAAGAGCTCGATATTTTATTTTTACTATAAAAGCTAGGCTCGTTAACCAAAATAGGCATACTACAGTTATAGCTTCAATTGTAAACAATTCCAAAAATGTTCAAATACGTAAGTTGTAAATAATTGGACTCGAATGTCACATTTGATTTTTTAACACTTCTGTTGTTGTTTTTTTTTTTTCAAGGTCATTGTCTTTGCCGCTTGTTTGGCTTGTGCCGCTGCCAAACCTGGTGTTTTGGCACCCACAGCTTTTGCCGCTGCTCCTGCCGTGGCATATGCCAATGCCCCATTGTATGCCGCTGGCGGTAGTAGCCAAATTGATGTTCGCCACAACTTTGATGGCACTTTGTCGTCGTACACCACTGCCCCATTCTCATATAATGCACCCAATTTCAGTCGTTATGTAGCTGCCCCAGCTGCTGCTCCAGTTGCTTTTGCTGCCCCCGCTGCTAAGGTTGTAGCTCCAACAGCATTCGCTGCTCCTCATGCTTTTGCTGCTCCTGCCGCTTTCGCTGCTCCTGCCGCTTTCGCTGCTCCAGCTACTTTTGCTGCCCACACAGCTTTTGCTGCTCCTTCTAAGGTAGTAGCACCAGCCGGTGTTGTTGCTTCTTATGCTGCTCCTCATGGTCATTTTGCTGCTCCTTATGCTACTCAATTTGCCAGTCCCTATGCCACCTATGCTGCTGGTTCTCCCCACGCCCACCTTTTAGCTTAAGTATAGACGAATATTTATTGTTAAAAATTTGAATTGAAACATTTTTGAAAATTATTGTTGTTTAATGAATTAAAAATTAATTAACTAATATAATGTAATTAATGTTTGACATACATGTAGGGTGGCCCATGGCACTTTTTGCATTCTATGAAGCATTTCTGATATATTTTATGACATTTTTGTGGGACCTTTTTAGTGCGTTGTGCTACCTTTTTGTACCCTTCACAATTGGATACTAATTTTGTTATTCCATTTGTAACGCATCGAGACGTTGGTCTCAGGCGCCCTTGAGTGCATACAGTGGCAGACATAAGTATTGGCACACCATGCAATTTTGATAATATACACATGAAACTATTTTACGAAAAAAAATACTTTAATTCGGATTGTAACTACACAGAAAAAAATTTCCGTAGTTAAACTAACGCTAAGTATAACCTATTTTTATTGGAAACAATTTATTTGCTTGTAGTTAATTTTTTTTATTTTTATCGAAATTTTCCACAGCTTAATGAAATCGTACTTTTTATACCCACCACCATAGGATGGGGGGTATATTAACTTTGTCATTCCGTTTGTAACACAATGAAATATTGCTCTAAGACCCCATAAAGTATATATATTCTGGGTCGTGGTGAAATTCTGAGTCGATCTGAGCATGTCCGTCCGTCCGTCTGTTGAAATCACGCTAACTTCCGAACGAAACAATCTATCGACTTGAAACTTGGCACAAGTAGTTGTTATTGATGTAGGTCGGATGGTATTGCAAATGGGCCATATCGGTCCACTTTTACGTATAGCCCCCATATAAACGGACCCCAAAATTTGGCTTGCGAGGCCTCTAAGAGAAGCAAATTTCATCCGATCCGGCTGAATTTTGGTACATGGTGTTAGTATATGGTCTCTAACAACCATGCAAAAATTGGTCCACATCGGTCCATAATTATATATAGCCCCCATATAAACCGATCCCCCGATTTGGCTTGCGAGGCCTCTAAGAGAAGCAAATTTCATCCGATCCGGCTGAAATTTGGTACATGGTGTCAGTATATGGTTTCTAACAACCATGCAAAAATTGGTCCACATCGGTCCATAATTATATATAGCCCCCATATAAACCGATCCTCCGATTTGGCTTGCGAGGCCTCTAAGAGAAGCAAATTTCATCCGATCCGGCTGAAATTTCGTACGTGATGTTAGTATATGGTCTCTAACAACCATGCAAAAATTGATCCACATCGGTTCATAATTATATAGCCCCCATATAAACCGATCACCAGATTTGACCTCCGGAACCCCTTGGAAGACCAAAATTCATCTGATTCAGTTGAAATTTGGTACGTGGTGTTAATATATGGCCTCAAACTCCCATGCAAAAATTGGTCGATATCGGTCCATAATTATATATAGGCCCCATATAAACCGATCCCCAGATTTGACCTCCAGAGCCCCTTGGAAGGGCAAAATTCTTCCCATTCGGTTGGAATTTAGTACGTGATGTTGGTATATGGTATCCAACAACCATGCAGGATTGGTTCCTATCAGTCCATAATTATATATAGCTCCCATATAAACGGATCCCCAGATTTGACCTCCGGTGCCTTTTGGAGAAGCAAAATTCATCCGATCTGCTTGAAATTTGGTACGTGGTGGTAGTATATGATATTTAACAACCATGCCAAAAGTGATCCATATCAGTCCATAATCGTGCATAGCCCCATATAAACCGATCCCGAGATTTGGTTTTGGAACCTCTTGGAGGAGCAAATTTCATCCGAGTGAGTTGAAATTTGGTACATTGTGCTAGTATATAGTCGTTAACAACCATGCCTAACTAGGTCCATATCGGTCTATATGGCCCTCAGATAAATCGATCCCCACGTACAAAATGTCCATATCGATTCGTAATTATTTGTAGACTTAACTATACATAACTTTTTTGTCTAATATATACCATGTATGGACTAAATCACAATTTAGAAAACGATGTTAAGAAGTTTTAAGATACCACAACCCAAGTAATTCGATTGTGGATGATAGTCTTTCGTAGAAGTTTCTACGCAATCCATGGTGGTGGGTACATAAGATTCGGCCTGGCCGAACTTGCGGCCTTATATACTTGTTTTTAAGTATGTCTCAAAAATGTTATAAACTAACCGTGAGTATAAAGTTCAATGACCGTACACATAAATTCAATATGAATGAACTAAAGCAAAAAAAGATTTTGTTACGATTCCCAAAAATAGTAAGAATGAACTACTGTATGGTTAAAATGGTCATGATTTGGCGCCATTGATTTTTTTCTTTACTTTTGGTTCATTTTTTCTTCTATGAGATGATGTAATTTCGTGAACTGCAGTTAAAAAGTACAACGAGACATTAAAATTTCCTGGTTTTAACAACGCTTTGTGGAAATCTCAAAATTTGGATTAAAATTTAGTTCAATTTCCGTGCGAGGTAGTTCATTCTTCCTATACAACAGTTCACTTTGTTTTTTCAGTGTACATTAAGCATCTAAATCATAACGAACAACAAATACATGGACAAAAGGACGGACACCACGGGCTAAGGCGACTCAGGAGGTGATCCTGAGCCAATCGGTATATATTTTATGGGGCCAAGGTTAGGTTAGGTTATGTGGCAGCCCGATGTATCGGGCTCACTAAGACTATTCAGTCCATTGTAATACCACAATGGTGAACTTCTCTCTTATCACTGAGTGCTGCCCGATTCCATGTTAAGCTCAATGACAAGGGACCTCCTTTTTATAGCCGAGTCCGAACGGCGTTCCACATTCCAGTGAAGCCACTTAGAGAAGCTTTGAAACCCTCAGAAATGTCACCAGCATTACTGAGGTGGGATAATCCACCGCTGAAAAACTTTTTGGTGTTCGGTCTTAGCAGTAATCGAAGCCACGACCTAGTGTATGCAAGGCGGGCATGCTAACCATTGCACCACGTTGGCTCCCCAAAAATTAATAATTGCGATAGGCACATTTTTGCATATACTAACATATGTCGATTACGGTGTAATGAAGTGATGTGCCAATACTTATGTGCGGCACTGTATATTCTTGGACGTGGTGAAATTCTAAGTCGATCTGTCTGTTAAAATCACCTTAAATGTCGAAGGAACAGTAATTGCTATTGACGTAGGTCTGACAGTGTTGCAAATGGTCCATATGGATTGGAATAAAATATCAAATTTATTTTTTATACCCTTCACCACTACTGTGGTACAGGGCATAATAAGTTTGTGCATTTGTATGTAATGCCAAGAAGGAAAAGTCTGAGACCCATCGTTTAGTATACCGATCGTCTTAGAATTAAATTCTGAGTCGATTTAGCGATGTCCGTCTGTCTGTCCGTCCGTCTGTCTGTCCGTCCGTCTGTCTGTATATGTAATTTTGTGTGCAAAGTACAGCTCGCAGTTTAAGTCCGATCGTCCTCAAATATATATATATATATATACATATATATATATATATATATATATATATATATATATATATATATATATATATATATATATATATATATATATATATATATATATATATATATATATATATATATATATATATATATATATATATATATATATATATATATATATATATATATATATATATATATATATATATATATATATATATATATATATATATATATATATATATATATATATATATATATATATATATATATATATATATATTTATTTATACCCGATCTGGTCATAATTGGCGTGTTTATCAACCGATGTTCTTAAAATTCTGTACATCCAAATATTTTACGAGTCTTGAAAAACTTGCGAAATATCAACCACAAAAACAAGTATATACGGCCGTAAGTTCAGCCAGGCCGAAACTGTCCACCATGGATTGCGTATAAACTTCTACTAAAGACGGTCATCCACAATTAAATTATCGTACTTGGGTTGCGGCCGATGGCAAATTGTAAGTTAGTCCATGCGGGATATATAGTAGACAAAAGAAAGGGCGATTAAATACGTATATATTCAGTTCTTGACCGTATATATATGGAAGAAATAATTACGAACCGATATGAACTTTTGTGCTGTAATTATAGAGCCAGAATTGAAATATGGGGGGTCGCTTTATATGGGGGCTACATACAATTATGAACACGAGTCTACCAAAAATGACAGACAGTTAAAAGTTTGGTAGGTTGGTAGAATTCTTGATGTCTTGGAAGATTTTGCAAAATATTCCTCTTCAACTATGAAATGCTTCATAAATTTTCTATAGAAATAATATTTTGACAAAATTTTCTACAGAAATAAAATTCTGACAAAATTTTCTATAGAAATAAAATTTTGACAAAATATTGGCTCGAGTGGCAATCGTGATTTTTCTGTGATTGGGTATCGGTGTATTTAGGGGTTTTATATAATATAAATCAATACGGACCAATGTTGGCATGATTGTTATCGTATGGCCGATAGCGAAATGTATAAAATTTCAACCAGATCGGCTGGATTTTGCTCCTTCAAAAGGCTGCTTAGGTCAAATATGCGGATCGGTTTATATCGCTCCCCCAAATCTGGGGATCGGTTTATATGGGGGCTACTTATAATTATGGACCGATGTGGACTAATCCTGGCAAGGTTGTTAGAGATCATATACCAACACCATGTACCAAATTTCAGCCAGATCGGAGGAAATATGCTTTTCGTAGAGGCTCCGCAAGCCAAATCTGGGGATCTGTTTATATAAGGGCTATATAAAATTATGGATCGATATGGACCAATTTTGGCATGGTTGTTAGAAACCATATACTAGGTTAGGTTAGGTGGCAGCCCGATGTATCAGGCTCACTTAGACTATTCAGTCCATTGTGATACCACATTGGTGAACCTCTCTCTTATCACTGAGTGCTGCCAGATTCCATGTTAAGCTCAATGACAAGGTGCCTCCTTTTTATAGCCGAGTCCGAACGGCGTTCCACATTGCAGTGAAACCACTCAAAGAAGCTTTGAAACCCTCAGAAATGTCACCAGCATTACTGAGGTGGGATAATCCATCGCTGCAAAACTTTTTGGTGTTCGGTGGAAGCAGCAATCGAACCCACGACCTTGCGTATGCAAGGCGGGCATGCTAACCATTACACCACGGTGGTTCCCAACCATATACTAACACCACGTACCAAATTTCAACCGGATCGGATGAAATTTGCTACTTTTAGAGGCTTCGCAATACCATCGCTTTATATGGGGCCTGTATATATTTACGGATCGATGTGGAACAATTTCTGCATGGTTGTTGGAGACCATATACCAACATCATGTACCAAATTTCAGCCGGATCGGATGAAATTTGCTTCTCTTAGAGGCTCCACAAGCCAAATCTGGGAATCGGTTTATATGGGGGCTATATTTAATTATGGACCGATGTGGACCGATTTTTGCATGGTTGTTAGAGACCATATAACAACACCATGTATCAAATTTCAGCCAAATCGGATGAAATATGCTTCTCTTAGAGGCTCCGCAAACCAAATCTGGGGGTCCGTTTATATGGGGACTATACGTAAAAATGAACCGATATGGCCCATTTCCAATACCATCCGACCTACATCAATAACAACTACTTGTGCCAAGTTTCAAGTCGATAGCTTGTTTAGTTCGGAAGTTAGCGTGATTTCAACAGACGGACGGACGGACGGACGGACATTCTCAGATCGACTCAGAATTTCACCACGACCCAGAATATACAGTTTGTCAAGAAAGTGTTTTGACAATGGGATAAAAATTATGTTTTGTTCCAAAATTAAATATAATGAAATTTTAAAAAAATATTTTATTTTGTATTTTGCAAAGTATACATACGTACACAGAATTAAAAATTTAATAAAATATTTAATATTTCAATTATTTCTAGAATTTGAAATATTTGGCAATGTCAAAAGACTTTCTTGACATACTGTATATACTTTATGGGGTCTTAGAGCAATATTTCGATGTGTTACAAACGGAATGACAAAGTTAATATACCCCCATCCTATGGTGGAGGGTATAAAAATGATTTCGATGCTTAATGTAGTTACAATCCGAATTAAAGTATTTTTTTCGTAAAATATCAAAATTGCATGGTGTGCCAATTCTTATGTCTGTCACTGTATACACTCAAGGGCGCCTGAGACCAACATCTCGATGCGTTACAAATGAAATAACAAAATTAGTATCCAATTGTGAAGGGTACAAAAAGGTAGCACAACGTACTAAAAAGGTCCCACAAAAATGTCAACAAATATAACAGAAATGCTTCATAGAATGCAAAAAGTGCCATGGGCCACCCTGCATGTATGTCAAACATTAATTAAATTATATTAGTTAATTAATTTTTAATTTATTAAACAACAATAATTTTCAAAAATGTTTCAATTCAAATGTTTAACAATAAATATTCGTCTATACTTAAGCTAAAAGGTGGGCGTGGGGAGAACCAGCAGCATAGGTGGCATAGGGACTGGCAAATTGAGTAGCATAAGGAGCAGCAAAATGACCATGAGGAGCAGCATAAGAAGCAACAACACCGGCTGGTGCTACTACCTTAGAAGGAGCAGCAAAAGCTGTGTGGGCAGCAAAAGTAGCTGGAGCAGCGAAAGCGGCAGGAGCAGCAAAAGCAGCAGGGGCAGCAAAAGCATGAGGAGCAGCGAATGCTGTTGGAGCTACAACCTTAGCAGCGGGGGCAGCAAAAGCAACTGGAGCAGCAGCTGGGGCAGCTACATAACGACTGAAATTGGGTGCATTATATGAGAATGGGGCAGTGGTGTACGACGACAAAGTGCCATCAAAGTTGTGGCGAACATCAATTTGGCTACTACCGCCAGCGGCATACAATGGGGCATTGGCGTATGCCACGGCAGGAGCAGCGGCAAAAGCTGTGGGTGCCAAAACACCAGGTTTGGCAGCGGCACAAGCCAAACAAGCGGCAAAGACAATGACCTTGAAACAAAAAAACAACAGAAGTGTTAAAAAATCAAATGTGACATTCGAGTCCAATTATTTACAACTTACGTATTTGAACATTTTTGGAATTGTTTACAATTGAAGCTATAACTGTATTATGCCTATTTTGGTTAACGAGCCTAGCTTTTATAGTAAAAATAAAATATCGAGCTCTTGTCCATTTATTTCAAATACCCTAGTAAATAGGCAAAGTAATGACACATTTTTTATTAAGATGTGCCCACAGTAACCGCCCAACTCCAATACGTGATTGAAAATTTAAATCAAATTTGAAAATGAAATTTGAATAAACTAATTAACGTTCGTTTATGGCATAAACAAAATTGGGAAAATCTTCAAAATTAAATTCTTAGTATTATTATGTTAGTCTGATATCAATGCAGGCTGGTTCCTCAGAATTTGGCTGAAATGTGAGTGGTACGAGTGAATTGATTATGACATGTCCAGTTATAATAGAATTTATACAGAACATTTTGTCGTAATTGTATTTCTCTAAAAATTTTGTCGAAATTCCATTTCTCTAAAAGTTTTGTCAAATTTTTATTTCTCTAAAAATTTTGTCGAAATTTTATTTCTATAAAAATATTGTCGAAATTTTATTTCTATAAAAATTTTGTCGAAATTTTTGTACAAAATTTATTTCTATAGAAAATTTTGTGATAATTTTATTTATATAGAAAAATTTCTCTAAGCTTAATTTAAACAAATATTGTCGAAATTTTATTTCTATAAAAATTTTGTCGAAATTTTTGTACAAAATTTATTTCTATAGAAAATTTTGTCATAATTTTATTTATATAGAAAAATTTCTCTAAGCTTAATTTAAAAAAAAATCTCAAAATACTATTTCTATACAAAATTTGGTCAAAAGTCTATTTCTGTAGAAAATTGTGTATAAATTTTATTTCTATTTTGTCCAAATTTTATTTCTATGAAAAATTTATTTCTATAAGTTTCTGCAGAATTTCTATAGAAAATTTTCTCAAAATTTTATTTTTAAAATTTTATTTATACAGAAATTTTTTTTTGCATTTTATTTCCATAAAATTGTCTCAAAATTTTATTTCTGTAAATTTTTTTTTTTAAATTTTATATCTATAGAAGGTTTTCTGAATGTTATAGAACATTTTCTCAAAATATTAGTTTTATAGAAAATTTTCTCAAAATTTTATTCCTGTACAAAATTTTTTCAAAATATTATTTCTGTACAAAATTTGGTCAAAAATTTTATTTCTGTGGAAAATGTTGTCCAAATTTTATTTCTATAAAAGATTTTATTTCTGTAGAAAATTTTTTGTTTCCATAAAAATTTTTTCTCAATATATTCTATAGAACATTTTGTCAAAAGTTTATTCCCATAGAAAATTTTGTTAAAATTTTATTTCTATAGCAATTTCTCTGGAAAATGTTATTGCTATAGAAAGTTTTGTCAAAATTTTATTTTTATAGAAAATTCTTTCAAAATTTTATTCAATAAAAAAGATTTTGTCAAAATTTTGCTCAATAAACATTTTGTCAAAATGTTATTTCTACACTGAAAAAAATATTTACGTGATATTAAAGATTACGCAACCTCAATTTTAGGATGCGCAATTTACACACTATGAAGGACAAATTTCTTTAAAATAATGAAATTTTAATTAAAAGAAAGTTCATATTCTTTGATTCAAAAATTTTTTTCATTAAATTTGGGACACACATTTTGAAAATTTGCGCCCCTTCGTTAAAGTTGCATGTCTTTAAACCAAGGCAAATTTTCCTTAAAGTAAAGAAACACCACTGAAATATTGAATCTTTAGATTTAATATGAAAATGCTTCAAATATAGGCTAAGACTTATTTTGAGGATTTAACATCTTTACTTTAAAGTTTTTTTTATTTTTGGAATTAAGAAAATTTTTTTTACTTCGAAGTATCCGTCATAACTTGGATTTTTAAACTGGTATTTGTTTGTACGTGAATAGTTTTATTAATATAACGGTAAAATACAATGAAAATTCGATAAATTAGATCTGTATCCTAGTTTTAAATTTATGGATCCTACATTTAAAACCAGATAGGTCGTAAAAACAATTTCCTTATTTTAAAGAACCCGCATCTTTAGCTCGGTATCAATACCAAAATTCTTAAAGGAAGGTCAAAATCTTTGGATCCAAGTAAACTTTTTTTGAATGTATAGAAAATGTTGTCAAAATTTTATTTCTATAGAAAATTTTGTCAAAATTTAATTTCTATAGAAAATTTTAACAAAATTGTATTTCTATACAAAATTCTGTCCAAAAGTTTATTTCTTTAGAAAAATTTTGTCAAAATTTTATTTTTTTAGAAATTTTTGTCTAAATTTTATTCTTAGAAGCTTTTGTCAAAATTTAATTTCTACAGAAAGTTTTGTCAAAATTTTATTTCTATGAAAGAGAAAATTTTCTATAAAAATAAAATTTTGACAAATTTTTCTATAGGAATAAAATTTTTTTTGACGGTAAAATACAATGAAAATTCGATAAATTAGATCTGTATCCTAGTTTTAAATTTATGGATCCTACATTTAAAACCAGATAGGTCGTAAAAACAATTTCCTTATTTTAAAGAACCCGCATCTTTAGCTCGGTATCAATACCAAAATTCTTAAAGGAAGGTCAAAATCTTTGGATCCAAATTTTGTCCAAAAGTTTATTTCTTTAGAAAAATGTTGTCAAAATTTTATTTTTTTAGAAATTTTTGTCTAAATTTTATTCTTAGAAGCTTTTGTCAAAATTTAATTTCTACAGAAGGTTTTGTCAAAATTTTATTTCTATGAAAGAGTTTGCCAAAAGTTAGTTCTATAGAAAAAATTGTCAACATTTTATTTCTATAGAAAATTTTATATATAGAAAACTTATGTCAAAATTTTATTTTATAGAAAATTTACTAATTTTTTTTTTTCATTAGAAATTTTTGTTAAAATTTTATTTCTATAGGAAATTTTGTCAGAATTACATTTCTTGAGTAAGTATTGTCAAAATCTTTTTATAGATAATTTATCACAATTTCTCAAAATTTTATTTCTTTAGAAAATTTTCTAAAAGTTTTATTCCTGTAGAAAATTTTCTCAAAGTATTATGTCTATAAAATATTTTGTCAGAATTTTATTTTTATATAAAGTTTTGTCAAAATGTTATTCTTATCGAAAATTTTGTCAACAAATTATTTCTATAGAAAAATTTTTCAAAATTTTATTTAATATAAAAACGCTAGGCTAAGACTTATTTTGAGGATTTAACATCTTTAATTTAAAGTTTTTTTTTTGGAATTTAGAAATTTTTTTTTTTACTTCGAAGTATCCGTCATAACTTGGATTTTTAAACTGGCATTTGTTTGTATGTGAATAGCTTTATTAATATAACGGAAAAACAGAATGAAATTTCTATAAATGAGATCTGTATCCTAATTTTAATTTTATGGATCCTAGATTTAAAGCCAGATAAGTCGCAAAAAAAATTTCCTTATTTTAAAGAATCCGCATCCTTGGCTCGGAATCAATACCAAAATCCTTAAAGGAAGGTCAAAATCTTTGGATCCAAGTAAACTTTTTTTGAATGTATAGAAAATGTTGTCAAAATTTTATTTCTATAGAAAATTTTGTCAACATTTAATTTCTATAGAAAATTTTAACAAAATTGTATTTTTATACAAAATTTTGTCCAAAAATTTATTTCTTTAAAAAAATTTTGTCAAAATTCTATTTTTTTAGAAATTTTTGTCTAATTTTATTCTATAGAAGCTTTTGTCAAAATTTTATTTCTACAGAAAGTTTTGTCAAAATTTTATTTCTATGAAAGAGTTTGTCAAAAATTTATTTCTATAGAAAAATTTGTCAAAATTTTATTTCTACAGAAAATTTTTTCAAAATTTTATTTCTATCGAACATTTTCTCAAAACTTTTTTTTTCTGGAGAAAATTTTCTAAGTTGTTTGTTTAATTTGTTTATCTATGAACTTGTAATATCCACTGTAAATGTACAGGGAAAAATTGTTATCTTTGCTATAAAATTCAAGGATACCATGTCCTATCAAATGATGTGATCATTATGTATCCTAAATGAATTTTCGATAACTTTTCAAGGTCACTGGAATACCCATCAATTGTATATACAAAGCAAATTCATTAGCCTTTTTTTGGAATCAGGTTAGGTATACTGAGTTGGACATAGCGATTATATAACTATTACATATAAAGTAATGGAATTGCATAATGTATTTATTTTTTAATTTTTCATTCAGTGAGTAGACAATCGCTAAGCAAAAGTCATATCAATAATTTTAAGTCTATCCATTTAATTGGGTTATTAACCTAAAAGTCCATAAATGTAAGCCCAAGTCTATATGCAGTAAATGAATGAAGAAAGGCAAAACACGAAAAGGCAACATCGATGGCATTAGTGCCACGTTTAGTCGGTAAATTCTCTAACACTCACAGTCTAGGTGCATTGGTCTTTAGGCCAACAAACCAAACGCTAGAAATGGAATTAGTGTGGCAGTTATATCGCCGTTGCCTTAGTCACGACTTATTTCATAGTCGATTTCAGGTAAATTGTAATCGCCACGCACTTACAAATAGCGTTTCAATATCCCCCTCTGGCCCCTTTGATTCGATTACAGGCTTGCCCTTCCCTCTTGGGTTAGTTGCAAAGTGCAAAAAGGCACAATTGGTGAAAAAATAGGTAAGCTGATGGTGGGGCGCGACTCACAGTGCTTTGAAATAAATTTTTGGCCAAATTTTCTATAGAAATACAATTTTGACAAAATTTTTATAGAAATAAAATTTTGAGAAAATTTTCTATAAAAATAAAATTTTGACAAATTTTTCTATAGGAATAAAATTTTGACAAAACTTTATATAGAAATAAAATTCTGACAAAATATTTTATAGAAATAATATTTTGAGAAAATTCTCTACAGGAATAAAACTTTTAGAAAATTTTCTAAAGAAATAAAATGTTGAGAAATTGTAATAAATTATCCATTAATAAATTTTGACAATAATTTCTCAAGAAATGTAATTCTGACAAAATTTCCTATAGAAATAAAATTTTAACAAAAATGTCTAAAATAAAATATTTTATAGAAATAATATTTTGATTAAATTTTCCACAGGATTAAAACTTTTAGAAAATTTTCTAAAGAAATTGTGATAAATTATCTATAAATAAAATGACAATACTTACTCAAGAAATGTAATTCTTACAAAATTTCCTATAGAAATAAAATTTTAACAAAAATTTATAATGAAAAAAAATTTGAGAAAATTTCCTACAGAAATAAAATGTTGACATAATTTTTCTATAGAAATAAAAGTTTGAAAACATTTTCTATAGCAAAAAAAAAATTGACAAAAATTTCCAAAAAAAAATGAGAAAATTTCCTATAGAAATAAAATTTGAGAAAATTTTCTATGGAAATAAAGTTTGAGAAAATTTTCTATAGAAATAAAATTTTGACACAATTTTCCGAAGGAATACAATTATGAGAAAGATTTCTAAAGAAATAAAATTTTGAGAAATTGTGATAAATTATCTATAGGCACAATTGGTGAAAAAATAGGTAGGCTGATGGTGGGCCGCGACTCACAGTGCTTTGAAATAAAATTTTGACAAAATTTTCTATTGAAATACAATTTTGACAAAATTTTGTATAGGAATAAAATTTTGAGAAAATTTTCTATAAACATAAAATTTTGAAAAATTTTTCTATAGCAATAAGTTTTTAACAAAATAAAATGTTGACAAAATATTTTATAGAAATAATATTTTGAGAAAATTTTCTACAGGAATAAAAAATTTTCTAAAGAAATAAAATTTTGAGAAATTGTGATAAATTATCTATGAATAAATATTGACAATACTTACACAAGAAATGTAATTCTGACAAAATTTCCTATAGAAATAAAATTTTAACAAAAATTTCTAATGAAAAAAAATTTGAGAAAATTTCCTATAGAAATAAAATTTTGACATAATTTTTCTATAGAAATAAAATTTTGACAACATTTTCTATAGCAATACTCAAGAAATGAAATTCTGACAAAATTTCCTATAGAAATAAAATTTTAACAAAAATTTCTAATGAAAAAAAAATGAGAAAATTTCCTATAGAAATAAAATTTGGACATAATTTTTCTATAGATAAAATTTTGACAAAATTTTCTATAGCATAAAAATTTTGAAAAATTTTTTATAGAAATAAAATTTTGACAATTTTTTTATAGAAATAAAATTTTAACAAAAATTTCAAAAAAAATAAAATTGAGAAAATTTCCTATAGAAATAAAATTTGAGAAAATTTTCTATAGAAAAAAATTTGAGAAAATTTTCTATAGAAATAAAATTTAGAGAATAATTTCCGCAGGAATACAATTATGAGAAAGTTTTCTAAAGAAATAAAATTTTGAGAAATTGTGATAAATTATCTATAGGCACAATTGTTGAAAAAATAAGTAGGCTCATGGTGGGGCGCGACTCACAGTGCTTTGAAGTAAAATTTTGACAAAATTTTCTATAGAAATACAATTTTGACAAAATTTTTATAGGAATAAAATTTTGAGAAAATTTTCTATAAAAATAAAATTTTGACAAATTTTTCTATAGAAATAAATTTTTGACAAAATTTTTTCTAAGAATAAAACTTTGACAAAATATTTTATAGAAATAATATTTTAAGAAAATTTTCTACAGGAATAAAACTTAGAAAATTTTCTAAAGAAATAAAATCGTGATAAATTGTGATAAATTATCTATAAATAATTTTTGACAATACGTACTCAAGAAACGTAATTCTGACAAAATTTCCTATATAAATAAAATTTTAACAAAAGTTTCTAATGAAAAAAAATTTGAGAAAATTTCCTATAGAAATAAAATTTTGACATAATTTTTCTATAGAAATAAAATTTGAAAAAAATTTCTATAGAAATAAAATTTAGAGAAAATTGTCCACAGGAATACAATTATGAGAAAGTTCTCTAAGAAAATAAAATTTTGAGAAATTGTGATAAATTATCTATAGGCAGAATTGGTGAAAAAATAGGCAGGCTAATGGTTGGGCGCGACTCACAGTGCTTTGAAATAAAATTTTGACAAAATTTTCTATTGAAATAAAATTTTTTATAGGAATAAAATTTTCTATAAAAATAAAATTTTGACAAATTTTTCTATAAGAATAAAATTCTGACAAAACTTTATATAGAAATAAAATTCTGACAAAATATTTTATAGAAATAACATTTTGAGAAAATTTTCTACAGGAATAAAACTTTTAGAAAATTTTCTAAAGAAATAAAATTTTGAGAAATTGTGATAAATTATCTATAAATAAATTTTGACAATACTTACACAAGAAATGTAATTCTGACAAAATTTCCTATAGAAATAAAATTTTAACAAAAATTTTAACAAACATTTCTAATGAAAAAAATTGAGAAAATTTCCTATAGAAATAAAATTTTGAAGTTTTCTATAGAAATAAAATTTTGACAACATTTTCTATAGCAATACAATTTTGACAAATTTTTTTATAGAAATAAAATTTTGACAAAATTTTTTATAGAAATAAAATTTTAACAAAAATTTAAAAAAAATTGAGAAAATTTCCTATAGAAATAAAATTTTGACACCGATAATAAAATTTTGACAAAATTTTCTATAGAAATAAAATTTTGAGAAAATTTTCTATAGAAATTAAATTTAAAAATAATTTTTATAGAAATAAAATGTTGACAAAACTTTGTCTAGAAATAAAATTCAGACAAAATTTTCTCTAGAAATAAAATTCAGACACAATTTTCTATAGAAATTAAATTTTAACAAAACTTTCTAGAAATAAAATTTTGACAAAAATTTTTATAGAAATAAAATGTTGATACCATTTTCTATAGAAATGAGAAAATTTTCTCGAGAAATAAAATTTTGACAACATTTTCTCAGGAAATGAAATTTGGACAACAATTTCTCGAGAAATAAAATTTGGAGAAAACTTTTTATAGAAATAAAATGTTAACAAAAATTAAAAAAAAAAAATAGAAAATTTCCTACAGAAATAAAATTTTGACACTGATAATAAAATTTTGACAAAATTTTCTATAGAAATAAAATTTTGAGAAAATTTTCTATATAAAGAAATTAAATTTTGAGAATAATTTTTATAGAAATAAAATGTTGACAAAACTTTCTCTAGAAATAAAATTCAGACAAAATTTTCTATAGAAATTAAATTTTGACAAAACTTTCTCTAGAAATAAAATTTTGACAAAAATTTCTATAGAAATAAAATATTGATTCCATTTTCTATAGAAATGAGAAAATTTTCCCGAGAAATAAAATTTTGACTAATTTTCTCGGGAAATGAAATTTGAACAAAATTTTCTCGAGAAATAAAATTTGGAGAAAATGTTTTATAGAAATAAAATTTTACCAAAAATTTCAAAAAAAATTGAGAAAATTTCCTATAGAAATAAAATTTTGACACTGATAATAAAATTCAGACAAAATTTTCTCTAGAAATAAAATTCAGACAAAATTTTCTATAGACATTAAATTTTGACAAAATTTTCTCTAGAAATAACATTTTGACAAAAATTTTTATAGAAATAAAATGTTGATACCATTTTCTATAGAAATGAGAAAATTTTCTCGAGAAATGAAATTTTGACATAATTTTCTCGGGAAATGAAATTTGGACAAAAATATCTCGAGAAATAAAATTTGGAGAAAATTTTTTATAGAAATAACATTTTAACAAAAATTTCAAAAAAAAAAAAATTGAGAAAATTTCCTACAGAAATAAAATTTTGACACTGATAATAACATTTTGACAAAATTTTCTATAGAAATATAATTTTGAAATAAAATTTTGAGAAAATTTTCTATATATAGAGATTAAATTTTGAGAATAATTTTTATAGAAATAAAATGTTGACAAAACTTTCTCTAGAAATAAAATTCAGACAAAATTTTCTATAGAAATAAAATTTTGACAAAAATTTCTATAGAAATAAAATGTTGATATCATTTTCTATAGAAATGAGAAAATTTGTTCGAGAAATGAAATTTGGACAAAATTTTCTCGAGAAATAAAATTTGGACAAAATTTTTTATAGAAATAAAATTTTGACAACATTTTAACTTTTCGAATGAATTCAAAAAACTGCAAGAAAAGATTACACTTGCGTTTGTTCACCCATTCTATGGGTGTATCAATATCAAATTTAAATTATGATTTCAAAGCACTGTGCTCTTTGCCGATAGCCATGCAAATACACCCAAAAATATGGCCATACAACAGAGACTAACTAAAAATGGTCAATGGTAAAGGCGATAACTACTACCAATTTTGAACTAAAGGGAACATGGTCACTGAAAGTACAAGCGAATTATTAATATCTAAATAAAACTATGGAAATTATTAATAAACAAATAATTTTAACTCAAAGAAGTCAATTATACAGTGAGGCATATTTTTCGAATACTGAGGCGTTTCATATAAATTGTTGACATAAAATTAATTATGCATTAGTTCCTCAACCATTGCATTCAGCAACAGGTGTCTTTGAATTTGAAAATTTAATTCAACGGTTAATACCTTTCGATAATCCCAAGCAGGATGATGCATTTCAAAATGGTAAATTGAAATAAAGGAATTATGAAAAATGCACAAATAAATAAATGTTTCTCTCTTTCTGTCTTATTACTCGTAGGCTTTTGCTTTCTTGGCCTTGGCGGTTATGCTGGCCCAGGCTAAACCTTCATTGCCTTATGGATTTCATGGAGTACCTGATCACATAGACTTGGCGCCACCAGCACATTTGCATCAGCATCAACATCTTCATCATGTGCCCCAAGTTTATGGAGTACCACCAGCTCATATACATCATCAAGTACCCGAATTGATAGCACCAGAAGCACATTTCCATCAAGCTCCGCCAGTATTACCACCTGCCCATTTCCATGAAGTGGCTGCTCCAGCACCGATTTATCCAGGACATGCCCATTTACTACCAGCTCCTGCTCCCCTGCTACCAGCCCCAGCTCCTCTACTTCCCGCTGCAGCTCATTTCGTGCCAGCACCCACACCTGTGGTACATACTCACGTCTTACCAGCTCCCGCTCCTGTCCTACCTGCCCCTGTGCATGTGACCAAATTTTTACCTCCCGTCCTCGAAGCCATACCATTCACTGCCCCTGTTCCACATTACCGTGCCATTCCTGGACCCAAGACCACCACTCATCACGTCTCCGTCGGTTATGCCTTTCCCCATGCCCATGCCCATTTCGCTAAAGCTATAGTTCATCCTCATGCCCATTTGCATGCTGCTCCTTTAGCTCTGGCCCCTCATCATCATCACCATCATACACTTTTTTGAAAAGGTAACCTTTAGTGAGATACAAAGGCCCAAGATTGGATTTTGAGTGGACGAGGGGTCGTGTGCATAGAGCTACCACCAAATACTTTATACGTTTGTATGCCAAAGAAATTGAATTTGTTTTTATTATTTAGTCATCTACCAATTTTGTTATAATTTATCTAAAATATTTATAGTTTATTTAACACTTGTATACGTATATCTAAGCTAAAAGCAAATTAAACAAATCCAAAGACATTTTTATTTAAATTAAATTTTTTTTTCATTTTATGTGGGGATAATTTTCGAAAGTTTCTTATGATTTGTCAAGCAATCGCAAGGGGACAACCATACTATACTCCCTGTGCAAAATTTCACGTAAACGGGACTAAAAAAATTGCAAAAATTTTATTTCTATAGAAAATATTGTCAAAATTTAATTTTTATAAAAAATTTTTGTAAAAATTGTCAAATTTTATTTCTTTAGAAAGTTTTGATAAATATTATTTGTATCGAAACTTTTGTCAAAATTTAATTTTTATTAAATTTTTTTTTAAAAAAATTTATTTCTATAGAAAAATTTTATCAAAATTTTATTTCTGTAGAAAATTTTGCTAAATTTTATTTCTTTAGAAAGTTTTGCCAAATTTTATTTGTATCGAAAATTTTGTCAAAATTTTATTTTTTTTTTAGAAAATTTTGTCAAATATTATTTCAGTAGAAAATTTTGTCCAAATTTTATTTCTATAAAAAATTTTGTGAAAATTGTATTTCATATAGAAAATTTTGTCACAATTTTATTTCTATAAAAAAATTTTGTGAAAATGTTATTTCATAGAGAACATTTTGTCGAAATTTTATTTCTATAGAAAATTTTGTCAAAATTTTATTTCTCAATATTTCATTGCTCTAGACAATTTTGTCAAAATTTTATTTCTCCAGAACAGTTTGTCAAACTTCTATTACTATAGCTAAATTTGTCAAAATTTTAGTGCTATAGAAAATTTTGTCAAAATTTTATTTCTTTTATTTTTTCAAAATTTTATTTCTCAAAATTTCATTGTTCTAGACAATTTTGTTAAAACATTATTTGTATAGAAAATTTTTTCAAAATTTTATTTCTATAAAATATTTTTACTTAAAATATTTGACTTTATTTCTATAGAAAATTTTCTCAACATTTTATCAAAAAAAAATTTTTCTCAAAATTTTATTTCTATAGATTTTTCTTTAAATTTTTTTTTTTCTAGAGAAAATTTTGTAAAATTTTATTTCTACAGAAAATGTTGACAACATTTTATAGAAAATTTTGTCTAAATTTTATTCCTATAGACAATTTTGTCCAATTTTTATTTTTATAAAACATTTTGTCAAAATTTTATTTCTTCAGAATTTTACAAAATTTTCTCAAAATTTTATGTCTTTACAAAATTTTCTCAAAATTCAATTTCTATAGAAAATTTTATCAAAATTTTATTTCTTCAGATTATAGGTTAGGTTAGGTTAGGTTATGTGGCAGCCCGATGTATCAGGCTCACTTATGGCGTTTTCTTTTCTTGTAAAAAATGCACACTTTTTCTGCATTTTGCCCGGAAAATGTACTCTTTAGGTTCTTTTCTAAAAAAACAGGCAAAAGTGCGAAAAGGCTTCGAATTCTGTTGTGCAAATAGCGCCACGCATAGAGGCAAATTACGGGCATTTTCAGCACTGCCAACAAACGAGAGTGCTGCGATTGCCATGTTTCCTTCTTTGAATTCTTCTCTGCCCGCTGAAATGATAGCATTTTTTTAGGTTTCTGGTAACATTTTAAAAATGAGCATTCTGTACAGACAAAATGAAGGCAAAGCACTTTTTTCCGAAAAGAAAACACCATTACACTATTCAGTCCATTGTGATGCCACAGTGGTGAACTTCTCTCTTATCACTGAGTGCTGCCCGATTCCATGTTAAGCTCAATGACAAGGGACCTCCTTTTTATAGCCGAGTCCGAACGGCGTTCCACATTCCAGTGAAACAACTTAGAGAAGCTTTGAAACCCTCAGATATGTCACCAGCATTACTGAGGTGGGATAATCCACCGCTGAAAAATTTTTGGTGTTCGGTCGTAGCAGGGATCGTGTGTATGCAAGGCGGGCATTCTAACCATTGCACCACGGTGGCTCAGAATACAGGCGAGTACTATGTTCGGTTTTTTCACCAAAATACACAATTAAAAGTAAAATTATATTTACGAAGACGATTTTATTTTGGTCAAGTCTTGCCAAATAATAGATGGAAAAGAACCAAGAAATTGATTGCAAATAAAGTTATATTTCTAAATTAATTAATTTAAAAACGTAACTATGAAAACAAACTGGTTTTCTGCTTGAAAACTGAACATAGTACTCAGCTTATTTTGTCAAAATTTTATTTCTTTGGAAAATTTGGTTAAGATTTTATTTCTTTGGGAAATTTTGTCAAAATTTTATTTCTATAGAAAATTTGTCAAAATTTTATGTCTATAGAAAATTTGTCAAAATTTTATTTCTATAAAAAATTTTGCACAATTTTTTTATAAAAAAAAAATTGTCAAATGAAAATTTTGTCAAAATTTTATTTCTTTGGAAAATTTTGTCAAAATTTTATTTCTATAGAAAATTTTGTCAAAATTCTATTTCTATAGTAAATTTGTCAAAATTTTATTTCTATAAAAAATTTTGCACAATGTGTTTATAAACAAAATTTTGTCAAATATTTTTATACCCTGCGCCACACTGTGCAATAGGGTATTATAAATTAGTGCATATGTTTGCAACACCCAGAAGGAGACGAGATAGACACATGGTGTCTTTGGCAAAAATGCTCAGGGTGGGCTCCTGAGTCGATATAGCCATGTCCGTCTGTCCGTGAACACATTTTTGTAATCAAAGTCTAGGTCGCAGTTTTATCCCAATCGACTTCAAATTTGGCACAAGTATGTGTTTTGGCTCAGAATAGATCCCTATTGATTTTGGAAGAAATCGGTTCAGATTTAGATATAGCTCCCATATATATCTATCGCCCGATATGGACTAATACGGTCCCAGAAGCCAGACTTTTACCCCAATTTGGGTGAAATTTTCCACTAGGAGAACAATTAGTAGTATAGTCAAGTGTTTGATTGAAATCGATATGGACTAATATGGTCCTAAAAGCCAGAGTTTTGGCCCAATTTAGTTGAAAATTTGCACAGAGAGTAGATTTAGCATTGTAGCTATGCGTGCTAAATTTGGTTGAAATCTATTCAGATTTAGATATAGCTCCCATATACATATATCTCTCGCCCGATATGCACTTATATGGAGCCAGAAGCAAGAGTTTTATCCCGATTAGCTTGAAATTTTGCACAAGCAGTACAATTGGTAGTATAGTCATATGTGCCAAATTTGATTGAGATCGGTTCAGATTTAGATATAGCTTCCATATATATTTTTCGCCCGATATTGACTTATATGGCCCCAGAAGCCAGATTTTTGGCCCAATTTGGTTGAAATTTTGGACTAGGAGTACAATTAGTAATATAGTCATGTGTGCCAAATTTGATTGAAATCGGTTCAGATTTAGAATTAGACATATAAATATATCGTTCGCCCGATTTACACTCATATGACCACAGAATCAAATTTTTTGCTCCGATTTAGTTGAAATTTTGCACAGGGAGTATAATTAGAATTGTAGCTATGCGTGTCAAATTTAGTTGAAATCGATTCAGATTTAGATATAGCTCCCATATACATCGTTCGCCCGATTTACACTCATATGACCACAGATGCCAATTTTTTGCTCCGATTTAGTCGAAATTTTGCACATGGAGTAGCATTAGCATTATAGCTGTGCGTGCCAAATTTGGTAGAAATCAGTTCAGATTTAGATATATCTCCCATATATAGCTTTCGCCCGATTTACACAGGGAGTAGAATTGGCATTGTAGCTATGCGTGTAAACTTTGGTTGAAATCGATTCAGATTTAGATATATCTCCCATATATAGGTTTCGCCCGATTTACACTCATATGACCACAGAGGCCAATTTTTAACTCCGCTTTAGTTGAAATTTTGCACAGGGAGTAGAATTAGCATTCTAGCTATGCGTGCCAAATTTGGTTGAAATCGGTTCAGATTTAGATATAGCTCCCATATATATGTGTTTTCTGATTTCGACAAAAATGGTCATAATACCAACATTTTCCTTGTAAAATCGCCACTGCTTAGTCGAAAAGTTGTAAAAATGACTGTAATTTTCCTAAACTTCTAATACATATATATCGAGCGATAAATCATAAATAAACTTTTTCGAAGTTTCCTTAAAATTGCTTCAGATTTAAATGTTTCCCATTTTGAGTCTATTGATTTTGTAGAAGTCTATCAAATTCTGTACAGATCACGTGATATTTAATTGTATGTATTTGGGACAAACCTTTATATATAGCCCCCAACACATTTGACGGATGTGATATGGTATCGAAAATTTAGATCTACAAAGTGGTGCAGGGTATAATATAGTCGGCCCCGCCCGACTTTAGACTTTCCTTACTTGTTTTTTACTAAAATTGTGTTCCACCCTAGTGCATTAGCCAACTTAAATTTTGATTCTATAGATTTTGTAAAATTCTATCAAATTCTGTCCAAATCGAGTAATATTTAAATGTATGTATTTGGGACAAACCTTTATATATAGCACCCAACACATTTGACGTATATGATATGGTATCGAAAATTTAGATCTACAAAGTGGTGCAGGGTATAATATAGTCGGCTCCGCCCGACTTTAGACTTCCCTTACTTGTTTTATAGAAAATTTTGTCAGCAATACATTTATATAAAAGTTTTCCAAAATGTTCTCAAAATGTTACATCTTTAAACAATTCTATAAATTTTTATACCCTTCACCACTACTGTGGTACAGGGTATAATAAGTTTGTGCATTTGTATGTAACGCCAAGAAGGAAAAGTCTGAGACCCATCGTTTAGTATACCGATCGTCTTAGAATTAAATTCTTAGTCGATTTAGCGATGTCCGTCTGTCTGTCTGTCTGTCTGTCTGTCTGTCTGTCCGTCTGTCTGTCTGTTGATATATTTTTGTGTGCAAAGTACAGCTCGCAGTTTTAGTCCGAGTGTCCTTAAATTTTGTATAGGTTCCTGTTTCGGCTCAAAGACGATCCCTATTGATTTTGGAAAAAATCGGTTCAGAGTTAGATATAGCTGACATATATATTTTTCACCGATCTGGTCATAATTAGCGTGTATATCAACCGATCTTCCTCAAATTCCGTACATCCGAATATTTTGCAAAATATCAGCCAAATCGGTTCATATTTAGATATAGCTCCCATATATAGCTTTCGCCCGATTTACACTCACTTGCCCACAGAGGCCAATTTTTTGCTCCGATTTAGTTGAAATTTTGCACAGTGAGTATAATTAGCATTGTAGCTATGCGTGCCAAATTTTGTTGAAATCGGTTCAGATTTAGATATAGCACCCATATATAGTTTTCGCCCGATTTACACTCAAATGACCACAGAGGCCAATTTTTTGCTCCGACTTAGTTGAAATTTTGCACAGTGAGTATAATTAGTATTGTTGCTATGCGTGCCAAATTTGGTTGAAATCGGTTCAGATTTAGATATAGCTCCCATATATAGCTTTCGCCCGATTTACACTCATATGACCACAGAGGCCAATTTTTTGCTCCGATTTAGTTGAAATTTTGCACAGGGAGTAGAATTAGCATTGTAGCTATGCGTGCCAAATTTGGTTGAAATCGGTTCATATTTAGATATATCTCCCATATATAGCTTTCGCCCGATTTACACTCATATGACCGTAGAGGCCAATTTTTAACTCCGATTTAGTTGAAATTTTACACAGGGAGTAGAATTAGCATTGTAGCTATGCGTGCCAAATTTGGTTGAAATCGGTTCAGATTTAGATATAGCTCCCATATATATGTTTTTCTGATTTCGACAAAAATGGTCAAAATACCAACATTTTCCTTGTAAAATCGCCACTGCTTAGTCGAAAAGTTGTAACAATGACTCTAATTTTCCTAAAATTCTAATACATATATATCGAGCGATAAATCATAAATAAACTTTTGCGAAGTTTTCTTAAAATTGCTCCAGATTTAAATGTTTCCCATATTTATACCCTTCACCACTACTGTGGTACAGGGTATAATAAGTTTGTGCATTTGTATGTAACGCCAAGAAGGAAAAGTCTGAGACCCATCGTTTAGTATACCGATCGTTTTAGAATTAAATTCTGAGTCGATTTAGCGATGTCCGTCTGTCTGTCTGTCTGTCCGTCTGTCTGTCTGTTGATGTATTTTTGTGTGCAAAGTACAGCTCGCAGTTTTAGTCCGATTGTCCTAAAATTTGGTATGGCGTCCTGTTTCGGCTCAAAGACGATCCCTATTGATTTTGGAAAAAATCGGTTCAGATTTAGATATAGCTGCCATATATATTTTTCACCGATCTGGTCATAATTGGCGTGTCTATCAACCGATCTTCCTCAAATTCCATACATCCCAATATTTTATGAGTCTCGAAAAACTTGCAAAATATCATCCAAATCGGTTCAGATTTAGATATAGCTCCCATATATAGCTTTCGCCCGATTTACACTCCTTTGTCCACAGAGGCCAATTTTTTGCTCCGATTAAGTTGAAATTTTGCACAGGAAGTAGAATTAACATTATAGCTATGCGTGACAAATTTGGTTGAAATCGGTTCAGATTTAGATATAGTTCCCATATATAGCTTTCGCCCGATTTACACTCATATGACCACAGATGCCAATCTTTTACTCCGATTTAATTGAAATTTTGCACAGGGAGTAGAATGAGCATTGTTGCTATGCGTGCCAAATTTGGTTGAAATCGTTTCAGATTTAGATATAGCTCCCATATATATGTTTTTTGATTTCGACAAAAATGGTCAAAATACCAACATTTTCCTTGTAAAATCGCCACTGCTTAGTCGAAAAGTTGCAAAAATGACTCTAATTTTCCTAAACTTCTAATACATATATATCGAGCGATAAATCATAAATAAACTTTTGCAAAGTTTCCTTAAAATTGCTTCAGATTTAAATGTTTCCCATATTTATACCCTTCACCACTACTGTGGTACAGGGTATAATAAGTTTGTGCATTTGTATGTAACGCCAAGAAGGAGTAATCATAGACCAACCTTTTAGTATACGGATCGGCTTAGAATTAAATTCTGAGTCGATTTAGCGATGTCCGTCTGTCCGTCTGTCCGTCTGTCTGTCCGTCTGTCTGTCCGTCTGTCTGTCCGTCTGTCTGTCCGTCTGTCTGTCCGTCTGTCTGCCCGTCTGTCTGTCCGTCTGTCTGTCCGTCTGTCTGTCCGTCTGTCTGTCTGTTGATGTATTTTTGTGTGCAAAGTACAGCTCGCAGTTTTAGTCCGATTGTCCTAAAATTTGGTATACGGTCCTGTTTCGGCTCAAAGACGATCCCTATTGATTTTGGAAAAAATCGGTTCAGATTTAGATATAGCTGCCATATATATTTTTCACCGATCTGGTCATAATTGGCGTGTATATCAACCGATCTTCCTCAAATTCCGTACATCCGAATATTTTATGAGTCTCGAAAAACTTGCAAAATATCAGCAAAATCGGTTCAGATTTAGATATAGCTCCCATATATAGCTTTCGCCCGATTTACACTCATTTGCCCACAGAGGCCAATTTTTTGCTCCGATTTAGTTGAAATTTTGCATAGGGAGTAGAATTAGCGTTGTAACTATGCGTGCCAAATTTGCTTGAAATCGGTTCAGATTTGGATATATCTCCCATATAAAGCTTTCGTCCGATTTACACTCATATGACCACAGAGGCCAATTTTTAACTCCGATTTAGTTGAAATTTTGCACAGGGAGTAGAATTAGCATTGTAGCTATGCGTGCCAAATTTGGTTGAAATCGGTTCAGATTTAGATATAGCTCCCATATATATGTTCTTCTGATTTCGACAAAAATGGTCAAAATATATTTTCCTTGTGAAATCGCCACTGCTTAGTCGAAAAGTTGTAAAAATGACTCTAATTTTCCTAAACTTCTAATACATATATATCGAGCGATAAATCATAAATAAACTTTTTCGAAGTTTCCTTAAAATTGCTTCAGATTTAAACGTTTCCCATATTTTTTTTTTACTAACATTGTGTTCCACCCTAGTGCATTAGCCGACTTAAATTTTGAGTCTATAGATTTTGTAGAAGTCTATCAAATTCTTCCAGATCGAGTGATATTTAAATGTATGTATTTGGGACAAACCTTTATATAGCCCCCAACACGTTTGACGGATGTGATATGGTATCGAAAATTTAGATCTACAAAGTGGTACAGGGTATACTACAGTCGGCCCCGCCCGACTTTAGACTTTCCTTACTGGTTTTTTACTAACATTGTGTTCCACCCTAGTGCATTAGCCGACATAAATTTTGAGTCTATAGATTTTGTAGAAGTCTATCAAATTCTGTCCAGATCGAGCGATATTTAAATGTATGTATTTGGGACAAACTTTTATATATAGCCCCCAACACGTTTGACAAATGTGATATGGTATCGAAAATTTAGATCTACTAAGTGGTGCAGGGTATAATATAGTCGGTCCCGCCCGACTTTTGGACTTTCCTTACTTGTTTTTTACTAACATTGTGTTCCACCCTAGTGCATTAGCCGACTTAAATTTTGAGTCTATAGATTTTGTAGAAGTCTATCAAATTCTTCCAGATCGAGTAATATTTAAATGTATGTATTTGGGACAAACCTTTATATATAGCCCCAAACACATTTGACGGATGTGATATGGTATCGAAAATTTAGATCTACAAAGTGGTGCAGGGTATAATATAGTCGGCCCCGCCCGACTTTAGACTTTCCTTACTTGTTTTTCTATAGAAAATTTTGACAAAATTTTATTTTTATAGAAAATTTCGTCAAAATTTTATTTCTATAGACAATTTTGATGCACATTGTCGAAAAGTGCATTAGCTATTTAAACCAATATTGCCAAAAATATAATATCTACAAAATCATCCTTTATATGGACCTCATATGATCGAAAATCGATATTTCGAAGTCTTACAAATGCAATGGAAAATGGATGGTGGATATATAAAAATCAAAGTTCTGTATGGTTTCATTGTACATTGTCAATATGTTTTAATCTGACTAATCGACCCATTCTAGTGTGCACAGTGACATTATGAAATTTGTCTTTTGTGAGTATGTACGGTATAAAATATGAACATAATATCTATCAAATATACATTGGGGCAGGTTAAAACGAATTTTAATGAGACGTATTTTAATTTTCCAGCTCAAAGTAATCCACATTGGAGTACACGAGTACCCACATGTGAGTGATTGCTTGCTGGAGTATGGGTCACATGAAATGGCTACCGAAAGTGTTACAATATTGAATTAATTTCCTATAACTGAGCATTCGGCATGGGAAGAAGAGTGTTTCAAAATAGTCAAAAACCACACCATGGAGTTTAGTATGCAAAGAAAGTAATGATTTGGGATTTATTTCTGTTTTGGTTATTTCTTTTATATGTGTAACTGACCAAGGGTAATATGCCTTCATTATTGGAAATTTTTCAATCAATTCGTATTGATTGGGAGGTTTCCATTCGATTTTTATATAAACTTGAAATACTTATGAATTTCGCAGCATAACCCATTTGGTTTTATAACTAAACACAACATAGCCCTCTTTTAATTTTTGTTTTAGATTCATTTCCTCTTACCCATAACTCTGCCCCTCGCCACTAACCCAAAAAATGGCATTTAAGTTTATGGTAAGTTTTTCAAAAAAAAAAAAAAAAAAATTGTGAAAATTCGTTATTAATAATGCGGAAAACTTCCAGATCCTGGCTTTGGCTGCTTTATGTTCATCTGTCCATAGTGGTGTAGTTCCATTCGCCACCAGTTATAATTCCCATACCATTAACCATGCCGTAGCATATCCAACTACGGCCGCTACTGCTGCTGTTGCACCTGCAGTTCCTGCCCCCGTGGGCTTAGCTGCCCCAGCTGTAGCTTCTACGCCAGTTGCTGTGCCTGCTCCCTCTAAGGTAGCTTTTGGATCTCCCACTGTACCAGCCTTACCAGGCCATGCTGTTGCTTCGGTTCCTTTTGCTGTTCCCTCAAAGGTTGGTTTTACTGTTTCTTCCGTACCTTCGGCTCCCGTTGCCTTTGCTGCTCCTAGTAAATTTGCGTTTGGAAGCTCAGTATTTGGTCATTCTTATGCTGTTCCTGCTGGCCTTACCCCAGTTGGCCAATATTTTACAGGTCCCGCTAAAGTAGGGTTTACCGCTCCCGTTGCTTCAGTATCTGCTCCAGTTCCTGCTGCCCCCGCTCCTGCTGTCCCAGGATCTGTAGCTTTAGCTGCTCCATCTAAGGTAGCCTTCTCAGCAGCTTCTTATCCTGCCTTTTCGCCTTTAGCTGGGCAAACCACCTTTGCTAGTCCAGCTTTTGCTGGTCAAATTCCTGCCACTGCCAATATTGCCACACCCTTTGGGGCTCCCATCAGTGTCAATACTCCCTATTTTATTTAAGGAAATTCAAACTTATTAAGCCATATTATAATTTATAACTCATCCTTAAGTTACAATAAATTAATGCACAATATTTTTTAAAATGGTCATCCATCAGTTTAAAAGGATCCGGTATCAAGATTTACAAAAAATATTACACTAAACAGCAAATTAGCTAAAAAGTGGCATAAAATAGTAAAAACGTGGCACCATCTAGTAAAAAGGTGGCACAAAAATCCAAAAAGTATGTCATTTAGTGTCACAACAAAAAAGTGGCACAATAGTGTAAACGCTTGAAAGGTACCATATTTGCCACTAAACTGCTCAGCACACAGAGCCACCATAAAGCCATGGATTGTGATACATAAAATGCATTTCGGCAATAATGGTATAACCATTTCTTAAAATGTTCTTTATTATCGTGACCACGGTTGCCACTCGTGCCGCAACTACTCAACCAAAATTTAAATTTTACCAAATTATAAAAAAAACAAGTACATACGGCCGTAAGTTCGGCCAGGCCGAAGCTTATGTACCCTCCATCATGGATTGCGTAGAAACTTCATCTAAGCACTGCCATCCACAATCGAATTACTTAAGTTGCGGTAACGCTTGCCGATGGCAAGGTATCTTAAAACCTCCTAACACCATCTTCTAAATTGTATGTAAGTCCATACGTGGTATATATTAAATCAAAAAAGATCGATCCAATACGTATATAATTCAGTTTGACAAAGTAGACATAAAATTTTGACAAAATTTTCTATAGAAATAAAATTTTCACAAAATTTTCTAAAGAAATAAAAATTTTGACAAAATTTTCTATAGAAAGAAAATTTTGACAAAAATTTCTACAGAAATAAAATTTTAACAAAATTTTCTATAGAAATAAACTTTCGACAAAATTTTCTATAGAACTAAAATCTTGGTAGATTATTTTTGGCTCGAGTGGCAACCATGATTATGAACCGAATAAAATTTGAACAAAATTTTCTATAGAAATAAAATTTTGACAAAATTTTCTATAGAAATAAAATTTTGACAATGATGAAAATTTTATTATGAACCGAATAAAATTTTAACAAAATTTTCTCTAGAAATAAAATTTGACAAAATTTTCTATAGAAATAAAATTTTGACAAAATTTTCTATAGAAATAAAATTTTAACAAAATTTTCTATAGAAATAAACTTTTGACAAAATTTTCTATAGAACTAAAATCTTGGTAGATTATTTTTGGCTCGAGTGGCAACCATGATTATGAACCGAATAAAATTTTAACAAAATTTTCTCTAGAAATAAAATTTTGGCAAAATTTTCTATACAAATAAAATTTTGATAAAATTTTCTATAGAAATAAAATTTTGGTAGATTATTTTTGGCTCTAGTGGCAACCGTGATTATGAAGAGATATGGACCAATTTTTGTGTGATTGGACCAATTTTGGTATGGTTGTTAGCGACCATATACTAACACCACGTTCCTAATTTGAACCGGATCGGATGAATTTTGCCCCTCCAAGAGGCTCCGGAGGTCAAATCTGGAGAATGTTTTATATTGGGGCTATATATAATTATGGACCGATATGGACAAATTCTGGCACGGTTGTTAAAGATCATATACTAACACCATGTTCCAAATTACAACCGGATTGGATGAAATTTGCTTCTCTTGGAGACTTCGCAACCCAAATCTGGGGATCGGTTTATATGGGGGCTATATATAATTATGAACCGATGTGGACCAATTTTTGCATGGTTGTTAGAGACCATATACCAATATCATGTACCAAATATCAGGCGGATCGGCTGAAATTTGCTTCTCTTTGAGGCTCCGCAACCCAAATCTGGGGATCGGTTTATCCCTTTCCGACCTGTAGCCGATCCACGTGATAGATTTTCCTAAATTTTTGAATTCTGTTATTTATGTGTACATAGAACATTTTAAATTAATAAGTTTGTTCAGTTTGATCCTGTATCCTGTTCTTTCAGGATACGCACAATTGTTGCCGTCCGGTAAATTCCGGTAAAAGTCCGGACGTAAAAATATCAAAAAACACAAAATAATCACGAAGTTACTGTTTGCATACAATATTTAATATGTTTTCTTATTGAAAACAGTTGTTTGATGAAATATTCCACAACTTAAATAATTTTAATTTATTTGCAAACTTACATCTTCCACTAATTTTTACAAATGCGCAAAGTACACTGCTGAAACTACAAAATTAATATAAAAAACAAATATTTATAACGGTTTTTCACATTCTTAGGCAAAGAGAGAGCATATACAATTATTTTTTTGCCGCTCTTATCGCAGTACGTCATATATTAAAGAAATTATAGAGACTTAAACTTACCCGCACAATTGTGCGTACACGGTCGGAAAGGGTTATATGGGGGGCTATATATAATTATGGACCCATATGGACCAATTTTTGCATGGTTGTTAGAGACCATATACCAACACCATGTAGCAAATTTCAGCGGGATCGGATGAATTTTTCTTCTCTTTTAGGCTCCGCAAGCCAAATCTGGGGATCGGTTTATATAGGGGCTATATACAATTAAGGACCGATATGGACCAATTTTTGCATGGTTGTTAGAGACCATATACCAACATCATGTACCAAATTTCAGCCAGATCGGATGAAATTTTCTTCTCTTTGAGGCTCCGCAAGCCAAATCTGGGGATCGGTTTATATGGGGGCTATATATAATTATGGACCGATGTGAACCAATTTTTGCATGGTTGTTAGAGACCATATACCAACACCTTGTAGCAAATTTCAGCCGGATCGGATAAAATTTGCTTCTCTTTTAGGCTCCGCAAGCCAAATCTGGGGATCGGTTTATATGGGGGCTATATATAATTATGGACCAATGTGGACCAATTTTTGCATGGTTGTTAGAGACCATATACCAACACCATCTACCAAATTTCAGCCGGCTCGGATGAAATATGCTTCTGTTAGAGGCTCCACAATTCAAATCTGAGGGTCCCTTTATATGGGGGCTATACGTAAAAGTGGACCGATATGGCCCATTTTCAATACCATCCGACCTACATCGATAACAACTACTTGTGCCAAGTTTCAAGTCGATAGCTTGTTTCGTTCGGAAGTTAGCGTGATTTCAACAGACGGACGGACGGACGGACATGCTTAGATCGACTCAGAATTTCACCACGACCCAGAATATATATACTTTATGGGGTCTTAGAGCAATATTTCGATGTGTTACAAACGGAATGACAAAGTTAATATATCCCCATCCTATGATGGAGGGTATAATAATATACCTCCATCCTATGATGGAGGGTATAAAAAACCAAACTATTTTGAAGTTTCATCAAAATTTCCTTGCAATTTATTTCTATGGAAAATTTTCCCAAAATTTTATTCTATAGAAATATTGTTGTATTTATAAGCATAATATAAAATTTTTGAAAATTTTATTTCTAAAGAAAATTTTGTTAAAATTTTAGTTCTTTAGAAAATTTTGTTAAAATTTTATTTCTATAGAAAATTTTTTGAAAATTTTATTTCTATAGAAAAATTTCGCAAATTTTACTTCTAAAGAAATTTTTGTTAAAATTTTATTTCTATAGAAAATTTTTGCAAAATTGTATTTCTATAGAAAGTTTTGTTAAAATGTTAGTTCTATAAAAAAAATTTCAAAATTTAAGATCTATAAAAATTTTTGTCAAAATTTGAGTTCGATAGAAAAGTTGATTTTATAGAAGAATTTGCGAATCTTTTTATACCCACCACCACAGAATTGTGATGGGGGTATAATAAGTTTGTCATTCCGTTTGTAACACATCGAAATATTGATTTCCGACTACGCTGAAAAAAATATTGTCGTGAGGTTAAAGATTTCATGTCTTTAAAATACGAATACAAATTTTGCTTAGCATAGAAGACGCATTTCTCTAAAATAAAGTTATGTTCCTTGTCCAAAAGTCGATAAACTTTTCAATGAAGTCGTGTTGTCCTTATAATTAAGTGATTTGACTTAAAAATGGGTATCTTAACATGAAAGAAAAAGGTCAACTTGACTTTAATAATTCAGAAAAATTCTTTAAATTTAATGAAATTGTCTTTAAATTTGTTGTCTTTTTGCATCTTGACTACAAAGCAAAAAATCGTTCAAATATAGGACATGTTTTTCAAAACTTTATTTTAAAGAAGTTTTTTACTTAAAACATAGCATAATTTCTACTGGATGTCGAGTCCTAATTTGGAAAATAAAGTTGCCGTTAACTCGTTTTTAAAGGACTGCGATAACATATGAAGAAAAAAAGCTGAGAAAGCGAAAAATTAAAATTTGCTTCCTAGAAGCAAGTACACAAAACCCAAATTTAAAAGAGAATTATGTCTTAAAAGTATCCTTACTTGTATTCTCCGCTTCTTTGGCTCGGAA
The DNA here is from genome assembly GCF_050003625.1 of Haematobia irritans. NCBI lineage: Eukaryota > Metazoa > Arthropoda > Insecta > Diptera > Muscidae > Haematobia > Haematobia irritans. The sequence continues at coordinate 193,389,176 of NC_134400.1, read as the reverse complement.
TCAATACCAAATTTTTTAAAGTAAAGACAAAATCTTTGGAACCGAGTATGCTTTTTTTTCAGTGTATATATAAAGTATATATTCTTGATCAGGGAGAAATTCTAAGACGATATAAGCTTGTCCGTCTTTGTAAATTATTTGTGAAATAAATAAAATCTTCCGGAAATCCCCCTGTCCACAGTAACTTTTCGATTTCATAACCAAGGAGCCCATTGCAGACCATAAACAACCGATGGAAAATTTAATCCAGTTATTCACTTACAAAATGTGCAAGCAAAATGTGATTACACAATAAATGGACCAAAAAAACAACCAACCTACCTAAAAAACAAACAGCACTAGAAAAATTGTCATTTATGGCCTCCTAAACTGGTGCATTGCGGCTGGTACAACAACTGACCAATTGAATGAATGAATGAATGAATGGATGAATCTTAGGAAGGATGATTTCATGAATGACTGGAAAAAATAAATGGTCTTATGACATATGGACTTTTGTTTGGCATTTTTTTTCTATTATCTTCAACTATGCTGCAACAATGTGGTCCACATTTTAGTGATTTTAGATTGTTAAATTAAACAGCATAATTGGAATCATTGACAATGGTTAATTCCATACGTTATGATGTGTAATTGGATGAGGCAATAATGTGAAACTTCCTTTAATAAAACACATAACATATTGGGATGTTGGGGAATGGCTTAATACAAGATGTGAGTATATCAACAAAATTTTAAAATTTTATTTCTATAGAAAATTTTGTCAAAGTTTTATTGCTGTATAATATTTTGTAAAAATTTTATTTCTATAGAAAATTTTGTCTAAATTTTATTTCTATAGAAAATTTTGTCAACATTTTATTTCTATAGAAGGTTAGGTCACGTGGCAGCCCGATGTATCAGGCTCACTTAGACTATTCAGTCCATTGTGATACCACATTGGTGAACTTATTTCTATAGAAAATTTTGTTTAAATTTTATTTCTAAAGAAAATTTTATTAAAATTTTATTTCTATAGATTCTTTTTTTAATTTTATTTATAAAGAAAATTTTGTCAAAATTTTATTTCTTTAGAAAATTTTTTAAAAATTTTATTTCTATACAAATTTTTGTCAAAATTTTATTTCTATAAAAAATTTCGACAAAATTTGTATTCCTTTAAAAATTTTGTCAAAATTTTATTTCTATAGAAAATTTTGTCAAAATTTATTTCTATAGAAAATTTTGTCAAAATTTTATTTCTATACAAAATTTTGTCAAAATTTTATTTCTATAGAAAATTTCGTTAAAATTTTACTTCTATAGATTTTTAATTTTATTTATAAAGAAAATTTTGTCAAAATTTTATTTCTATAGAAAATTTTCCCAAATTTTATTTCTAAAGAAATTTTTATCAAAATTTTATTTCTATAGACAATTTTGTCAAAATTTTATTTCTATAGAAAATTTTGTCAAAATTTTATTTCTATAGAAAATTTTGTCACAATTTTATTTCTACAGAAAATTTTGTCAAAATTTTATTTCTATAGAAAATTTTGTCAAAATTTTATTTCTATAGAAAATTTTGTCAAAATTTTATTTCTATAGAAAATTTTGTTAAAATTTTATTACTATAGATTTTTTTTTTTTTAATTTTATTTATAAAGAAAATTTTGTCAAAATTTTATTTCTATAGAAAATTTTCCCAAATATTATTTCTAAAGAAATTTTTGTCAAAATTTTATTTCTATAGAAAATTTTTTAAAAACTTTATTTCTATAGAAAATTTTGTCATAATTTTATTTCTATAGAAAATTTTCCCAAATTTTATTTCTAAAGAAATTTTTATCAAAATTTTATTTCTATAGAAAATTTTTTAAAAATTTTATTTCTATAAAAAATGTTGTCAAAATTTTATTTCTATAAAAAATGTCAACATTTTATTTCTATAAAAAATGTTGTCAACATTTTATTTCTATTGAAAATTTTGTCAAAATTTTATTTCTATAAAAAATGTTGTCAAAATTTTATTTCTATAAAAAATGTTGTCAAAATTTTATTTCTATAAAAAATGTTGTCAACATTTTATTTCTATAAAAAATGTTGTCAACATTTTATTTCTATAGAAAATTTTGTCAATTATTTATTTCTATAGAAAATTTTGTTAAAATTTTATTTCTATATATTTTTTTGTTTGAATTTTATTTATAAAGAAAATTTTGTCAAAATTTTATTTCTATAGAAAATTTTCCCAAATTTTATTTCTAAAGAAATTTTTGTCAAAATTTTATTTCTATAGAAAAATTTTTAAAAACTTTATTTCTATAGAAAATTTTTATCAAAATTTTATTTCGATAGAAAATTTTTTTAAAAATTTTAATTCAATAAAAATTTTGTCAAAATTTTATTTCTATAAAAAATGTTGTCAACATTTTATTTCTATAAAAAATTTTGTCAACATTTTATTTCTATAGAAAAATTTGTCAAAATTTTATTTCTATACAAAATTTTGTCAAAATTTTATTTCTATACAAGATTTTGTTAAAATTTTTTTTCTTAGATTTTTTTTTAATTTTATTTATAAAGAAAATTTTGTCACAATTTTATTTCTATAGAAAATTTTCCCAAATTTTATTTCTAAAGAAATTTTTGTCAAAATTTTATTTCTATAGAAAATTTTGTCAAAATTTTATTTCCATAGAAAATTTTCCCAAATTTTATTTCTAAAGAAATTTTTATCAAAATTTTATTTCGATAGAAAATTTTTTAAAAATTTTATTTCTATAAAAAATATTGTCAAAATTTTATTTCTATAAAAAATGTTGTCAACATTTTATTTCTATAAAAAATGTTGTCAACATTTTATTTCTATAGAAAATTTTGTCAAAATTTTATTTCTATACAAAATTTTATTTCTATAGAAAATTTTGTTAAAATTTTATTTCTATAGATTTTTTTTTTTTAATTTTATTTATAAAGAAAATTTTGTCAAAATTTTATTTCTATAGAAAATTTTCCCAAATTTTATTTCTAAAGAAATTTTTGTCAAAATTTTATTTCTATAGAAAATTTTTTAAAAACTTTATTTCTATAGAAAATTTTGTCAAAATTTTATTTCCATAGAAAATTTTCCCAAATTTTAATTCTAAAGAAATTTTTATCAAAATTTTATTTCGATAGAAATTTTTTTAAAAGTTTTATTTCTATAAAAAATATTGTCAAAATTTTATTTCTATAAAAAATGTTGTCAACATTTTATTTCTATAAAAAATGTTGTCAATAAAAAATGTTATTTCTATACAAAATTTTGTCAAAATTTAATTTCTATAGAAAATTTTGTTAAGATTTTATTTCTATAGTTTTTTTTTTAATTTTATTTATAAAGAATATTTTGCCAAAATTTTATTTCTATAGAAAATTTTCCCAAATTTTATTTCTAAAGAAATTTTTGTCAAAATTTTATTTCTATAGAAAATTTTTTAAAAACTTTATTTCTATAGAAAATTTTATCAAAATTTTATTTCTATAGAAAATTTTCCCAAATTTTATTTCTATAGAATTTTTTTTTAAAAATTTCATTTCTATAAAAAATTTTGTCAACATTTTATTTCTATAAAAAATTTCGACAAAATTTGTATTCCTTTAGAAAAATTTGTCAAAATTTTATTTCTATAGAAAATTTTGTCAAAATTTTATTTCTATAGAAAATTTTGTCAAAATTTTATCTCTATAGAAATTTTTTCAAAATTTTATTTCTATAGAATTTTTTTTCGAAATTTTATTTCTATAGAAAATTTTGTCAAAATTTTATTTCTATAGAATTGTTTTAAAATTTTTATGACGAAAATTTTGTAAAAATTTTATTTCTATAGAAAATTTTCCCAAATTTTATTTCTAAAGAAAGTTTTGTCAAAATTTTATTTCTATAGAAATTTTTTAAAAATTTTATTTCTATAAAAAATTTTGTCAAAATTTTATTTCTATAAAAAATTTTGTCAACATTTTATTTCTATAAAAAATTTCGACAAAATTTGTATTCCTTTAGAAAATTTTGTCACAATTTTATTTCTATAGAAAATTTTGTCAAAATTTTATTTCTGTAGAAAATTTTGTCTAAATTTTACTTCTAAAGAAATTGTTGTTTAAATTTTATATCTAAGAAAATTTTGTCAAATTTTATTTCTATAGAAAATTTTGTTAAAATTTTATTTCTATAGATTTTTTTTAATTTTTATTTATAAAAAAATTTTGTCAAAATTTTATTTCTATAGAATTGTTTTAAACTTTTTATGACGAAAATTTTGTCAAAATTTTATTTCTATAGTAAATTTTCCCAAATTTTATTTCTAAAGAAAGTTTTGTCAAAATTTTATTTCTATAGAAATGTTTTAAAAATTTTATTTCTATAAAAAATTTTGTCAAAATTTTATTTCTATAAAAAATTTTGTCAACATTTTATTTCTATAAAAAATTTCGACAAAATTTGTATTCCTTTAGAAAATTTTGTCACAATTTTATTTCTATAGAAAATTTTGTCAAAATTTTATTTCTATAGAAAATGTTGTCTAAATTTTACTTCTAAAGAAATTGTTGTTTAAATTTTATATCTAAGAAAATTTTGTCAAAATTTTATTTCTATAGAAAACTTTGTTAAAATTTTATTTCTATAGATTTTTTTTAATTTTTATTTATAAAGAAAATTTTGTTAAAATTTTATTTCTATAGAAAATTTTCCCAAATTTTATTTCTAACGAAATTTTTGTCAAAATTTTATTTCTATAGAAAATCTTTTAAAAACTTTATTTCTATAAAAATTTTGTCAAAATTTTATTTCTATAAAAAATTTTGTCAACATTTTATTTCTATAAAAAATTTCGAAAAATTTGTATTCCTTTAGAAAATTTTGTCAAAGTTTTATTTCTATAGAAAATTTTGTCAAAATTTTATCTCTATAGAAATTTTTTTAAAAATTTTATTTCTATAGAAAATTTTTTCAAAATTTTATTTCTATAGAAAATTTTTTTCAAAATTTTATTTTTATAGAAACTTTTTTAAAATTTTTATGAAGAAAATTTTGTCAAAATTTTATTTCTATAGAAAAATTTCCCAAATTTTATTTCTAAAAAAGTTTTGTCAAAATTTTATTTCCATAGAAAATTTTGTTAAAATTTTATTTTTATAGAAAATGTTTTCAAAATGTTATTCCTATAGAAACTTTTGTCAACATTTTATTTCTATAGAAAATTTTTGAAAATTTTCAATTTTTTTTCTATAGAAAATTTTGTCAAAATTTTATTTCTATAGAAAATTTTGTCAAAATTTTATTTCTATAGAAAATTTTATCAAAATTTTATTTCTATAGAAAATTTTGTCAAAATTTTATTTCTATAGAAAATTTTGTCAAAATTTTATTACTATAGAAAATTTTGTTAAAATTTTGTTTCTATAGAAAATTTTGTCAAAATTTTATTTCTATAGAAAATTTCGACAAAATTTGTATTCCTTTAGAAAATTTTGTCAAAATTTTATTTCTATAGAAAATTTTGTCAAAATTTTATTTCTATAGATTTTTTTTTAAATTTTTATGACGAAAATTTTGTCAAAATTTTATTTCTATAGAAAATGTTCACAAATTTTATTTCTAAAGAAAGTTTTGTCAAAATTTTATTTCTATAGAACATTTTGTTAAAACTTTATTTTTATAGAAAAAAATTTTCTATAGAAAATTTTTGAAATTTTTCTAAATTTTTGTCTATAGAAAATTTTGTCAAAATTTTATTTCTTATTTCTTCAATACTTAATTTCTGAGTTTTCCGTCATTATATCCTAAACCACATAGGGGTCAGGGTATAATAACTGTGCCTGCTAAAAATATTGAAATATACCGATCTACTTAGAATAACCTCCTGAGTCGATCTAGCCCTGGGTATCCGCCCACCCGACCATGTATTTGGTGTTAATATTAGTGGCATACTAACTATGTAGGTGCAAACTCAAGTATAGAACCGGATATCAGGTAATTCTGTTTCGTTCGAATTTCCTCAATACGGCAATGCAGTGTATGCAATATTTTGCCAATTACCAAGTTTTATGTTTATAGACATCTGTTCTCGTGCTTACAATTTGCCTGAAATATGAAAATGTTCGAAAGTGAAGAAAATATAATATCGCACCCACTTATTGCACTCAATTTAATGTTTGTCCATTCGATGTGACCTCAATTCTCTCCACCTTTTCCCACCCAAAATGACAAAGTGAACAATCATCTCAACTATCTTTCGTATATTTTTGGGGGGTAAAATGTGTTTTCTGTTTTTTTCCACAATTGCCAATTGGTTGGAATCGATCACGTCTTGTCTCGAATTAATGCAATTGCAAACAATTTTGAATTTGCTGCATTTGCTTGCAAATCAAGTTGTAGTTGCATCTAACAGTGGGGCGTACCACTAACCTAATCTAGTATATGACTAGGCCAGTTTTTCATCCGTATGTTTGGGCCCAGTTGCTCCATTTGGTTATGTTGGCCTTTTTCTGAGATATTGCGCGACCGTTAACGACAACAAAAGCAAAGTCGACGATGACTTATGTGGTGAGGACAAAACCACCAATTCCGGTATTGAAAACAACTTTGGCAACATCGTCACATCATCGCCACGACAGAGGTGGCTCTGACGACAGTGATGATGGTGATGTTGAATGTTTGTCCTCCTATTAAATAATCAAAACGCTAGTGTGATGCTTTAGTTTTTCCATCATTGCAGATAATTTGGATTTTTTGTTTTTGGACTCTTGTTAGACGTTTCCCCAAGTGGTGAATCTAGTTTTTATTATTAATAGAGATTAGTCCACATACTATACACGCAGAGAAATATATGTGTTTGTAGTAAACATATTTGACAAAAAATGGGCAAAATTCTGAATAGAAATAAAATGTTGACAAAATTTTCTATACAAATAAAATTTTGACAAAATTTATTATAAAAATAAAATTTTGACAAAATTTTCAATAGAAATAAAAGTTTGACCAAATTTTCTATAGAAATAAAATTTTGACAAAATTCCTACAAAAATAAAATTTTAACAACATTTTCTATAGAAATAAAATGAAATTTTGAAAAAAACATTTCTCCAAGTGGTGACATCTATAGAAATTGGTCCACACACTATACACGCAGCGAAAAATATGTGTTTGTAGTAAACATATTTGAAAAAAATTGGTCAAAATTCTCTACAGATATAAAATGTTGACAAAATTTCTTTAATGAAATAAAATTTGGCAATATTTTCTATAGAAATAAAATTTTTACAAAAATTCTATGGAAATGTATTTTTAACAAAATTTTCAACAGGAATAACATTTTGAGAAAATTCTCTTACAATACAATTTTGAAAAAAAAATTCAAAAATAAAATCTTGACAAGATTTTCTACAGAAATAAAATTTTGACAAAATTTTGTATAGAAATAAAACCTTGACAAATTTTTTTTCTAGAAATAAAATTTTGAAAAAATTTTTCTATAGAAAATTATAGAAATAAAAATTTTAAAAAAAATATTTATATAAATAAAATTTTTGAAAAAAATTCTCTATAGAAAAAAAATGTTGACAAAATTTTCTAAAGAAATATATTTTTTACAAAATTTCTTATAGAAATAAAATTTTTCTATAGATATACAATTTTGACAAAAGTTTCTATAGAAATAAAATTTCGACAAAATGTTCAATAGAAATAAAAAAAAATTCTATAGAAAAATATGTGTATAGGAATAAAATTTTGACAAAATTTTCTGTAGCATTGAAATCTTGACAACATTTCTTTAAAGAAATAAAATTTTGACAAAATGTTCTATAGAAATACAATTTTGACAAAATGTGTATTGAAATAGATATTTGACAAATTTTTCTGTAGAAATTAAATTTTGACAAAATTTTCTATAGAAATAAAATTTTAACAAAAATTTCTATAGAAATAAAAGTTTGACCAAATTCTCTATAGAAATAAAATTTTGAAAAAATTCTCTATAGAAATACAATGTTGGCAAATATTACTTAAGAAATAAAATGTTTACAAAAATTTCTATAGAAATAAAATTTTGACCAAAATTTCTATAGAAATAAAATATTGACAAAATTTTCTATTAAAATAAAATTTTGACAAAATTTTCTATAGAAATAAAATGAAATTTTCTATAGAAAATTATATGTCTAGAAATAAAATTTTGAAAAAATTTTCAGTAGAATTAAAATCTTGACAACATTTCTTTACAGAAATAAAATGTTGACAAAATTTTCTATAGAAATAAAATTTTGACCAAATTTTCTTAGATATAAAATTTTAACAAAAATAAAATTTTAACAAAAATTTCTATAGAAATAAAAGTTTGACCAAATTCTCTATAGAAATAAAATTTTGAAAAAATTCTCTATAGAAATACAATGTTGGCAAATATTACTTAAGAAATAAAATGTTTACAAAAATTTCTATAGAAATAAAATTTTGACCAAAATTTCTATAGAAATAAAATATTGACAAAATTTTCTATTAAAATAAAATTTTGACAAAATTTTCTATAGAAATAAAATGAAATTTTCTATTGAAAATTATATGTCTAGAAATAAAATTTTGAAAAAATTTTCAGTAGAATTAAAATCTTAACAACATTTCTTTACAGAAATAAAATGTTGACAAAATTTTCTATAGAAATAAAATTTTGACAAAATTTCTACAGAAATAAAATTTTTACAAAATTTTCTATAGAAATAAAATTTTAACAAAAAATTCTTTAGAAATAAAATTGTGACAAAATTTTCTATAGAAATAAAATTTTGACAAAATTTTCTATAGAAATAAAATGTTGACAAAATTTTCTATAAAAATAAAATTTTCTAGAGAAATAAAATTTTGAAAACATATTCTATAGAAATAAAATTTTAACAAAATTTTCTATAGAAATAAAATTTTAACAAAATTTTCTATAGAACTAAAATTAAATTTTCTATAGAAAAAAATGTGTATAGAAATAAAATTTTGACAAAATTTTCAGTAGAATTAAAATCTTGACAACATTTCTTTACAGAAATAAAATTTTGAAAAAAATTTCCATAGAAATAAAAGTTTGAAAAAATTCTCCATAGAAATAAAATGTTGACCAATTTTTTTAAAGAAATAAAATTTTGAAAAAATTTTCTATAGAAATAAAATTTTGACAAAATTTTCTTAGATATAAAATTTTCACAAAAATTTCTTTAGAAATAAAATTGTGACAAAATTTTCTGTAGAAATAAAATGTTGACAAAATTTTCTATAGAAATAAAATGCTGACAAAATTTTGTATAGAAATAAAATTTTGAAAACATATTCTATACAAATACATTTTCACAAAATTTTCTATAGAAATAAAATTTAACAAAATTTTCTATAGAAATAAAATTTTGACAAAATTTTCTTAGATATAAAATTTTAACAACAATTTCTATAGAAATAAAATTTTGACAAAATTTTTTATAGAAATAAAATATTGACAATATTTTCTACACCAATAAAATGTTTACAAAATTTTCTATAGAAATAAAATTTTGACAAACTGTGTATTGAAATATAAATTTGACAAATTTTTCTGTAGAAATTAAATATTGACAAAATTTTCTATAGAAATAAAATTTTAACAACATTTTCTATAGAAATAAAATTGTGACAAAAATTTCTACAGAAATAAAATTTTGAAAAAAATCTCTATAGAAATAAAATGTTGACAAAATTTTCTATTGAAATAAAATTGTGACAAAATTTTGTATAGAAATACAAATCTGACAAAATTTTGTATAGAAATACAATTTTAACAAAAATTTGTAAAGAAATTAAATTTGGGGAAAATTTTCTATAGAAATAAAAAAAATTTCTATAGAAATAATTTAGATTTTTTGTTTTTGAGTTTTGGTCTCCTGTTAGACATTTCCCCAAGTGGTGAATGTAGTTTTCATTATTAAGTCACATCTATAGAAATTGGTCCACACACTATACACGCAGCGAAAAATATGTGTTTGTAGTAAACATATTTGAAAAAAATTGGTCAAAATTCTCTACAAATATAAAATGTTGACAAAATTTCTTTAATGAAATAAAATTTGGCAAAATTTTCTATAGAAATAAAATTTTTACAAAAATTCTATGGAAATGCATTTTTAACAAAATTTTCAACAGGAATAACATTTTGAGAAAATTCTCTTACAATACAATTTTGAAAAGAAAAAAAATTCAAAAATAAAATCTTGACAAGATTTTCTACAGAAATAAAATTTTGACAAAATTTTGTATAGAAATAAAAGCTTGACAAAATTTTTTATAGAAATAAAATTTTGAAAAAATTTTTCTTAGGAAATTATAGAAATAAAAATTTGAAAAAAATCTTTATATAAATAAAATTTTTGAAAAAAATTCTCTATAGAAAAAAATGTTTACAAAATTTTCTAAAGAAATATATTTTTTACAAAATTTCTTATAGAAATAAAATTTTTCTATAGATATACAAATTTGACAAAAATTTCTATAGAAATAAAATTTTGACAAAATTTTCTATAGAAATAAAAAAAAAAATTCTATAGAAAAATATGTGTATAGAAATAAAATTTTGACAAAATTTTCTGTAGCATTGAAATCTTGACAACATTTCTTTAAAGAAATAAAATTTTGACAAAATGTTCTATAGAAATACAATTTTGACAAAATGTGTATTGAAATAGATATTTGACAAATTTTTCTGTAGAAATTAAATTTTGACAAAATTCTCTATAGAAATACAATGTTGGCAAATATTTCTTAAGAAATAAAATTTTTACAAAAATTTCTATAGAAATAAAATTTTGACCAAAATTTCTATAGAAATAAAATATTGACAAAATTTTCTAATAAAATAAAATTTTGACAAAATTTTCTATAGAAATAAAATGAGATTTTCTATAGAAAAAAATATGTCTAGAAATAAAATTTTGACAAAATTTTCAGTAGAATTAAAATCTTGACAACATTTCTTTACAGAAATACAATTTTGACAAAATTTTAAATAGAAATAAAATATTGAAAAAATTCTCTATAGATATAACATGTTGACAAAATTTTTTAAAGGAATGAAATTTTGACAAAATTTTCTACAGAAATAAAATTTTGACAAAATTTTCTATAGAAATAAAATTTTGACCAAATTTTCTTAGATATAAAATTTTAACAAAAATTTCTTTAGAAATAAAATTTTGACAAAATTTTCTACAGAAATAAAATTTTTACAAAATTTTCTATAGAAATAAAATTTTGACAAAATTTTCTTAATTATAAAATTTTAACAAAAATTTCTTTGGAAATAAAACTGTGACAAAATTTTCTATAGAAATAAAATTTTGACAAAATTTTCTATAGAAATAAAATGTTGACAAAATTTTCTATAGAAATAAAATGTTGACAAAATTTTCTATAGAAATAAAATTTTCTAGAGAAATAAAATTTTGAAAACACATTCTATAGAAATAAATTTTTAACAAAATTTTCTATAGAAATAAAATTTTAACAAAATTTTCTATAGAAATAAAATTTTGACAAAAATTTCTATAGAAATACAATTTTTTCGTTTTGTTTGTTATTGTTGGCTTCTCTTCAATCGTTATTGTTGTTTTTTTTGTTTTTTGATCTCAGCCAAATAAATTTGACAAGCATACTTTTCCTCTGTTGGTTAAGCTACACTTGTAGTTTAGTCAATGCATGGCTTTAAGCTGAGATCAAAAAAAAAAAAAAAACAACAATAACGATTGAAGAGAAGCCAACAATAACAAACAAAACGAATGAAGATAGAGGAAGCACGCTCAAAAACAAACCCAGCCAAATACATACAAATCGATGATTTGAGTTTGGCAAAGGAAAAGAGATATGCTGGCAAATTTGTTTAGGCAGTAGCCGACTATCAAACCCTTTTTCGGGAGGTTCAAGTGTAGTTCACGTTGGGTTGAGTGAATTACCCGAATTTATTCTGATAATTGGTTGATAGTTTTGCTGCAAGTAGAGGATGCTGATGAGGAATGTGGTAATTCCGAAACAGCTGTACATCCAACCATCTTGCAGTCTATAGGGCTTTTGCCCAAATAAATTTGACAAGCATACTTTTCCTCTGTTGGTTAAGCTACACTTGTAGTTTAGTCAATGCAAATACAATTTTGACAAAATTTTCTATTGAAATAAAATTTTGACAAAATTTTTTATTGAAATAAAATTTTGACAAAATTTTCTATAGAACTAAAATTAAATTTTCTATAGAAAAAAATGTGTATAGAAATAAAATTTTGACAAAATTTTCAGTAGAATTAAAATCTTGACAACATTTCTTTATAGAAATAATATTTTGACAAAATTTTCCATAGAAATAAAATTTTGAAAAAATTCTCCATAGAAATAAAATGTTGACCAATTTTTTTAAAGAAATAAAATTTTGATAAAAAATTTCTACAGAAATAAAATTTTGAAAAAATTTTCTATAGAAATAAAATATTGACAAAATGTTCTATAGAAATAAAATTGTGACAAAATTTTCTATGGAAATAAAATTTTGACAAAATATTCTATAGAAATAAAATGTTGACAAAATTTTCTTAGATATAAAATTTTAACAAAAATTTCTTTAGAAATAAAATTGTGACAAAATTTTCTGTAGAAATAAAATGTTGACAAAATTTTCTATAGAAATAAAATGTTGACAAAATTTTCTATAAAAATAAAATTTTTAGAAAATTTTCTAGAGAAATAAAATTTTGAAAACATATTCTATACAAATACATTTTTCACAAAATTTTCTATATACAAAATTTTCTATAGAAATAAAATTTTGACAAAAATTTCTACAGAAATAAAATTTTAACAACAATTTCTTTAAAAATAAAAATTTGACAAAATTTTCTATTGAAATAAAATTTTGACAAAATTTTCTATAGAAATAAAACGACATTTTCTATAGAAAAAAATGTGTATAGAAATAAAATTTTGACAAAATTTTCAGTAGAATTAAAATCTTGACAACATTTCTTTATAGAAATAATATTTTGACAAAATTTTCCATAGAAATAAAATTTTGAAAAAATTCTCCATAGAAATAAAATGTTGACCAATTTTTTTAAAGAAATAAAATTTTGATAAAAAATTTCTACAGAAATAAAATTTTGAAAAAATTTTCTATAGAAATAAAATATTGACAAAATGTTCTATAGAAATAAAATTGTGACAAAATTTTCTATGGAAATAAAATTTTGACAAAATATTCTATAGAAATAAAATGTTGACAAAATTTTCTTAGATATAAAATTTTAACAAAAATTTCTTTAGAAATAAAATTGTGACAAAATTTTCTGTAGAAATAAAATGTTGACAAAATTTTCTATAGAAATAAAATGTTGACAAAATTTTCTATAGAAATAAAATTTTTAGAAAATTTTCTAGAGAAATAAAATTTTGAAAACATATTCTATACAAATACATTTTTCACAAAATTTTCTATATACAAAATTTTCTATAGAAATAAAATTTTGACAAAAATTTCTACAGAAATAAAATTTTAACAACAATTTCTTTAAAAATAAAAATTTGACAAAATTTTCTATAGAAATAAAATATTGAGAACATTTTCTACACAAATAAAATGTTTATAAAATTTTCTATAGAAATAAAATTTTGACAAACTGTGTATTGAAATAGAAATTTGACAAATTTTTCTGTAGAAATTAAATATTGACAAAATTTTCTATAGAAATAAAATTTTAACAAAATTTTCTATAGAAATAAAATTTTGACAAAAATTTCTACAGCAATAAAATTTTAACAACAATTTCTTTAAAAATAAAATTTTGACAAAATTTTCTATAGAAATAAAATATTGACAACATTTTCTACACAAATAAAATTTTTACAAAATTTTCTATAGAAATAAAATTTGGACAAACTGTGTATTGAAATAGAAATTTGACAAATTTTTCTGTAGAAATTAAATATTGACAAAATTTTCTATAGAAATAAAATTTTAACAAAATTTTCTATAGAAATAAAATTTTGACAAAAATTTTTACAGAAATACAATTTTGACAAAATATTTTACAGAAATAAAATTTTGAAAAAAATCTCTATAGAAATAAAATGTTGACAAAATTTTCTAATGAAATAAAGTTGTGACAAAATTTTTTATAGAAATACAATTGTAACAAAAATTTCTTAAGAAATTAAATTTGGGCAAAATTTTGTATAGAAATAAAATTTTGACAAAATGTTCTATAGATATAACATTTTGACAAAATTTTCTTTAGAAATAAAATTTTTCAAAATTCTGTTTCGCAATAAAATGTTTACAAAATTTCCGTTAGCAATAAAATTTTAATACAAATTTCTTTAAAATTAAAAATTTAACAAAATTTTAAATTTGAAAAAAATTTTATCAAAATTGTGGAATATGGAATTTAAACATTTTCTCTGCGTGTACGCAATGGACAATTCTTTTTGATTTTCCTCTGAATTTCATATGACCCATAGTTAGCAGTTACAATTTGTGTTACACTTTCGCTGCTTATGGCAAGGCAACAACGCCTTTATTGGCTACAAACAATTTCAAAAGCGAATTCCAGACAAGCTAACCGAACAAACAATGCGAAACATAGTGAACGCATAGTTTTAATCCTTTTCTGGTTGTTATGCCTGCTTATAGGAGGTGCATGCATGCGTAATGTATTTGTGAGATTGCAACTGGAAATGCCCGTTGTGGAGCTTTCATAGATCTATGATGGCGGTTGGCGGTTATTCGATGATGTCTAAGAGGATTTTCGATTGTCGTACAAAATTTTTGTTACAATTCTCTTTGGTTGCTGTTAATTAATCGCAGTGCAACCTATGGATAAATACGAAACGCATGATGACAAAGGGAAGAATGGAGGGTGAGATTTGGTGCAACGGAAAAGTGTACCAGAAATGATGCATTATTTGTAATAGCAACCCTAGGTTGGAGATTTCCAGTATAAAAACAACATAACATCCATTGACAGTTATCACATCGCATTGTGACCATCGTACCATCGGAGATTAATCGAGACACCAAAAGACAAAAAGGATATACATTTAATTAATTCCAATTCGCAAAAACAAATCAAATAATTTAAAATGTTTAAATTGGTAAGTCCTTTACATGAGGGATCATCATAAATTAAAAAAAAAAATACAAAGAAAAAATAAAAGTGAGAGATTAAGTGATATATTGGTGCTAGTGAAATTATTATGAATTACAAATTGGAATAAAGATCGTAATTTCCATTGGGATTGCTAAAAAAACACCCTGGCAAAAGAAACATCGTAAATTACTGGGCTGCATGGAAATTATTTGGAAAATATAAAATTCTCATTAAAATTAAGCCAACGGAAACCTTTCACAGACATAACGATAAATGTTCATTAAGACAATGAAAATATTCGTTAATAAGACGAAACATTTCATCAATTAACAGAAAATTCATTCTAAAATTTTCATTATATTAACTAATTTGTTTCATTGGTGAAGTCTTTTTGTACCCTCCACCATAGGACGGGGGTATTTTAACTTTATCATCCCATTTGTAACACATCGAGATATTGGTCTAAGACCCCATAAAGTATATATATACATATAAATATATTCTGGGTCATGGTGAAATTCTGAGTCCGTCAATCTGTTCGGTTGTCCGTCCGTCTGTGGAAATCACGCTAACTTCCGAAAACACCCAGCCATCGACTTGAAACTTGGCACAAGTAGTTATATTTGATGTAGGTCAGATGGTATTGCAAATGGGCTATAACGTACCACGTTTACCTATAGCCCCCAAAATAAACCGACCCCCAGATTTGGTTTGCGAAGGCTCTAGGAGGAGCAAATTTCACCGGATTAGGTTAAAATTTTGTACCTTATATTAGTAAATGGTCTATAACAACTATGAAAAATTGGTCCATATCGGTCTATATATAAGCCCCATATAAATCGATCCCGAGATTTGGCTTTCGGAGCATGTTAAAGGAGCAAATTTCATCTGGTCTCTACCAACCATGCAAAAATTGGTCCACATCGGTCTATAATTATACCCTGCGCCACACTGTGGAACAGGGTATTATAAGTTAGTGCATATGTTTGCAACACCCAGAAGGAGACCAGATAGACACATGGTGTCTTTGGCAAAAATGCTCAGGGTGGGCTCCTGAGTCGATATAGCCATGTCCGTCTGTCCGTGAACACATTTTTGTAATCAAAGTCTAGGTCGCAGTTTTAGTCCAATCGACTTCACATTTGGCACAAGTATGTGTTTTGGCTCAGAATAGATCCCTATTGATTTTGGAAGAAATCGGTTCAGATTTAGATATAGCTCCCATATATATATTTCGCCCGATATGCACTTATATGGACCCAGCAGCCAGAGTTTTACTCTAATTTGCTTAAAATTTTGCACAAGAAAAACAATTAGTACTATAGCCAAGTGTGCCAAATTTCATTGAAATCGGTTCAGATTTGGATATAGCTCCCATATATATCTTTCGCCCGATATACACTAATACGGTCCCAGAAGCCAGAGTTTTACCCCAATTTGGTTGAAATTTTGCACAGGGAGTAGAATTAGTAGTGTAGTCAAGTGTGCCAAATTTTATTGAAATCGGTTCAGATTTAGATATAGCTCCCATATATATCGTTCGCCCGATTTACACTCATATGACCACAGTGGCCAATCTTTTACTCCGATTTTATTGAAATTTTGAACAGGGAGTAGAATTAGCATTGTAGCTATGCGTGCCAAATTTGGTTGAACTCGGTTCAGATTTAGATATAGCTCCCATATATATGTTTTTCTGATTTCGACAAAAATGGTCAAAATACCAACATTTTCCTTGTAAAATCGCCGAAAAGTTGCAAAACTGACTCTAATTTTCCTAAAATTCTAATACATATATATCGAGCGATAAATCATAAATAAACTTTTGCGAAATTTCCTTAAAATTGCTTCAGATTTAAATGTTTCCCACATTTATACCCTGCGCCACACTGTGGAACAGGGTATTATAAGTTAGTGCATATGTTTGTAACACCCAGAAGGAGACGAGATAGACACATGGTGTCTTTGGCAATAATGCTCAGGGTGGGTCCCTGAGTCGATATAAGCATGTCCGTCTGTCTGTGAACACATTTTTGTGATCAAAGTCAAGGTCGCAATTTAAGTCCAATCGCCTTCAAATTTAGCACATGTTCCTTATTTGGTTCAGAATAGAACCCTATTGATTTTGGAAGAAATCGGTTCAGATTTAGATATAGCTCCCATATATATCTTTTGCCCGATATGCACTTATATGGACCCAGCAGCCAGAGTTTTATACCGATTTGCTTGAAATTTTGTACAAACATAACACTTAGTCATATAGTCAAGTGTGCAAAATCTGATTGAAATCGGTTAAGATTTAGATATAGCTCCCATATATATCTTCCGCCCGATATGGACTAATATGGTCCTAGAAGCCAGAGTTTTGGCCCAATTTGGTTGAAATTTTGCACAGGGAGTAGATTTAGCATTGTAGCTATGCGTGCCAAATTTGATTGAAATCGGTTCAGATTTAGATATAGCTCCCATATATAGCTTTCGCCCGATTTACACTCATATGACCACAGAGCCCAATTTTTTGCTCCGATTTAGTTGAAATTTTGCACAGGGAGTAGAAATAGCATTGTAGCTATGCGTTCAAAATTTGGTTTAAATCGGTTCAGATTTAGATATAGCTCCCATATATATGTTTTTCTGATTTCGACAAAAATGGTCAAAATACCAACATTTTCCTTGTAAAATCGCCGAAAAGTTGTAAAACTGACTCTAATTTTCCTAAAATTCTAATACATATATATCGAGCGATAAATCATAAATAAACTTTTGCGAAGTTTCCTTAAACTTGCTTCAGATTTAAACGTTTCCCATATGTATACCCTGCTCCACACTGTGGAACAGGGTATTATAAGTTAGTGCATATGTTTGCAACACCCAGAAGGAGACGAGATAGACACATGGTGTCTTTGGCAAAAATGCTCAGGGTGGGCTCTTGAGTCGATATAGCGATGTCCGTCTGTCCGTCTGTCCGTCCGTCCGTCTGTCCGTGAACACATTTTTGTAATCAAAGTCTAGATCGCAGTTGTAGTCCAATCGACTTCAAATTTAGCACAAGTATGTGTTTTGCTCAGAATAGATCCCTATTGATTTTGGAAGAAATCGGTTCAGATTTAGATATAGCTCCCATATATATATTTCGCCCGATATGGACTTATATGGCCCCAGAAGCCAGAGTTTTAACCAAATTTGCTTTAAATTTTGCACAAGAAGAACAATTGGTACTATAGTCAAGTGTGCCAAATTTTATTGAAATCGGTTCAGATTTAGATATAGCTTCCATATATATCTTTCGCCCGATATGGACTAATACGGTCCCAGAAGCCAGAGTTTTACCCCAATTTGGTTGAAATTTTGCACAGGGAGTAGAATTAGCATTTTAGCTATGCGTGCCAAATTTGGTTGAAATCGGTTCAGATTTAGATATAGCTTTCGCCCGATATGCACTTATATGGACCCAGAAGCCAGAGTTTTATCCCGAGTAGCTTGAAATTTTGCACAAGGAGTACAATTGGTAGTACAGTCATGTGTGCCAAATGTTATTGAAATCGGTTCAGATTTAGATATAGCTCCAATATATAGCTTTCGGCCGATTTACACTCATATGATCACAGAGGCCAATTTTTTGCTCCGATTTAGTTGAAATTTTGCACAGAGAGTAAAATTAGCATTGTAGCTATGCGTGCCAAATTTTATTGAAATCGGTTTAGATTTAGATATAGCTTCCATATATATCTTTCGCCCGATATGGACTAATACGGTCCTAGAAGCCAGAGTTTTACCCCAATTTGGTTGAAATTTTGCACAGGGAGTAGAATTAGCATTGTAGCTATGCGTTCCAAATTTGGTTGAAATCGGTTCAGATTTAGATATAGCTCCCATATATAGCTTTCGCCCGATTTACACTCATATGACCACAGAGGCCAATTTTTTGCTCCGATTTAGTTGAAATTTTGCACAGGGAGTAGAATTAGCATTGTAGCTATGCGTGCTTAATTTGGTTGAAATCAGTTCAGATTTAGATATAGCTCCAGTATATATGTTATTCTGATTTCGAAAAAAATGGTCAAAATACCAACATTTTCCTTGTAAAATCGCCACTGCTTAGTCGAAAAGTTGTAAAAAGGACTCTAATTTTCCTAAACTTCCCATACATATATATCGAGCGATAAATCATAAATAAACTTTTGCGAAGTTTCCTTAAACTTGCTTCAGATTTAAACGTTTCCCATATTTTTTACTAACATTGTGTTCCACCCTAGTGCATTAGCCGACTTAAATTTTGAGTCTATAGATTTTGTAGAAGTCTATCAAATTCTTCCAGATCGAGTGATATTTAAATGTATGTATTTGGGATAAACCTTTATATAGTCCCCAACACATTTGACGGATGTGATATGGTATCGAACATGTGGATTTACAAAGTGGAGCAGGGTATAATATAGTCGGCACCGCCCGACTTTAGACTTTCCTTACTTGTTTTTTACTGAAATTGTGTTCCATCGTAGTGTATTAGCCGACTTAAATTTTGAGTCTATAGATTTTGTAGAAGTCTATCAAATTCTGTCCAGATCGAGTGATATTTAAATGTATGTATTTGGGACAAACCTTTACATATAGCCCCCAACACATTTGACGGATGTGATATGGTATCGAAAATATAGATCTACAAAGTGGTGCAGGGTATAATATAGTTGGCCCCGCCCGATTTAGAATTTTCTCACTTGTTTCGAAGGAATCGGCGAACTTGTGCATTTAAGGGTTAAGTTCATTAACAAAGCATCTCCTTTTTGTACTCGAGTCTGTAAAGAGTTCCTCATTACTTAGTATAGTCTAATTTAAAGAAAGTGGGAAAACATTAAGAAACATCCTAAAGAGATTAACAACCACTGCTGAAAAATATTTTTTTTATTGATCGAAACTGGAAATGATCTCAAACAATCCCACATTGAGTCCGTCCTTGGAAGGTTTTTTTTTCTCGAACTCTTTTTGGTGGCAATAAGTATTTCAACAGATATTAACAAAAACTTAATTTTCTGTTTTCAGTTCGTCCTTGCACTGGCCCTTCTCTGCAGCTGTCAGTCTTCATTGGCGGGCTTTCTAGGCGGCTATGGTGGTTATGGCGGCTACGGCGGTCACGGACTTGGATATGGAGGTTATGGAGGTGGTCATGGTATTAGCTATGCTGTTGCTGCTGCCCCAGCTGTAGTGGCAGCTCCTGTGATCGAGAAGGTTGTGGCAGCTCCAGTTATTAAGACAGTTGCTGCAGCACCCATTATTAAGACTGTGGCAGCCGCCCCTGTAATTAAAGCTGTTGCAGCTCCTGTAATCGTTGGAGGATATGGCGGAGGCTATGGCTTAGGCCATGGCTATGGTGGTCATGGTTTTGGTGGTGGCTATGCCATTTCTTATGGTCATGGTTATGGCTTAGGTCATGGCTATGGAGGTTATGGCCATGGTTGGTAATTTCACTAGAAGGACATCTTTGAAAGTTCTTGAAGAGTTCTTTGTTTTGTGGTTTGATATCATGCATATACATCGTCGTCGTTGTGGTTCGTTGACACTACCAAATAATCACACGCACACACACAGTCATATTCATTTGTATTTGTTAAGTTGAGTAATGGAGCTGTAAGCTCATCTTCCCATTTTTTCACCACACTAATCAAATTGCAACTCTGTAAATACCATCATGCTTTATTATGTTTTGTCTTTTTAACAAAATTGCACCTCAGCCCAACTACCTTTATTGCCTAAAAATCTAAAACAGTGACCTATTAAAGAGTTCATTTTTTAGTCATTATTATTATTATTATTATTAATATTATCGTTATCGTAACTACTATAACCAAGTGCAAATTTTGTAAATTATTAATGATTTTTATTTTGTCAATGTAAATAAAGCGATTTGCACTAGAAAAATGTGCTCCAAAGAAGGTGATGATGTTTTGTTTTTATAAATTAAGGCAACCATCAGCGTTGCTACAATGAGTTTGTATTTTGGAACAACATTTTTTCAAAATTCGTACCAGCGGACCATTTTTCCAAATTAAATTCATATAATTTAAAAGTTAAACTTTTTCCAAAATTTTACTTCAATAGAAAATTTTGTCATATTTTTATTTCTATTCAAAATTTATATTTCTATTTATTTCTATAGAAAATTTTGTCAAAATTTTATAACTACAGAAAATTTTGTCAAAATTTTATAACTACAGAAAATTTTGTCAAAATTTTATAACTACAGAAAATTTTGTCAAAATTTTATAACTACAGAAAATTTTGTCAAAATTTTATTTTTATAAAAAGTTTTGTCAACTTTTTGTTAAAATTTTATTTCCATAGAAAATTTTGTCAAAATTTTATTTCCATAGAAAATTTTGTCAAAATTTTATTTATATCGAAAATTTTGTCAAAATTTTACTTCTATAGAAATGTTTTGTAAAAATTTTATTTCTGTAGAAAATTTTGTCAAAATTTTATTTCTGTAGAAAATTTTGTCAAAATTTTATTTCTATACAAAGATATCGCAAAATTTTATTTCTATATAAAATTTTTACAAAACCTATTGTATCTATACAATTTTTTTTAAAGTTTATTTCTGTACAAAATTTTTTTTCTATAGAAAATATTGTTAATTTTTTATAGAAATACTGTCAACATTTTATTTTTACAGAAAATTTTGTCAAAATTTTATTTTAGAAAATTTTGAAAAAATTGCCGATGTGACGAAAATGGACCAAATTAACCAAATTCCATTTGGTCCAATCATAGGACCAAATTTAAAAATTAATAATGTTTTGGACCAATTTTGGTCCGATCGGACCAAAATGGCAACCCTGACAACCATACAAATGATCTCTGAATGAAATCTATGGGCTATTATGGGAAAAACCAAATTTTAACGGCAAATATTATTTTCAGACGAGATGGCAACACCAACTTTGTTTTTTACAGGATTTTATGAAAAAATAAGTGGCAGAGCTACTCTTGATTTTTCCCGAGTAATGTGAAGTAGTACTTGATGGCAAGCAAGGATCACAAAAATATTTGTACGGTCTCCTATTGAGAAAATAGACGGCCATAAATTCGTATAGCCCCATATAAATAAAGGCAGAATCTTAAATAATCACTCTCATTAATAAAATCTCAACACAAAACAGCTTCCAAAAAGTAGTTTGGAGTTGTGATCCCGAAGTAGTGCAAATTTCGATCATCTCCAATGAATTTTACATGATGGAAGCACTTCGTTTTTGGATCCTTCGACTTTAGAAATTGTCCCTTGGAATAAAGAAATTAAAAAACAAGTATAAACGGCCGTAAGTTCGGCCAGGCCGAATCTTATGTACCCTCCACCATGGATTGCGTAGAAACTTCTACGAAAGACTGTCATCCACAATCGAATTACTTGGGTTGTGGTATCTTAAAACTTCTTAACATCGCTTTCTAAATTGTGAGTTAGTCCATACGTGGTATACATTACACGCTCACAAAAAATCGCTTCTGTAACATATACTCCCAAACATATTTTGCTTCAAGCATATATATTTTTGGGTATTGCCCAAACATTTATATGTTTGATCTCTTAAAATATATAACATGTTTGAAAGCATATTGGTCTAAACAATATATGTTTGGGTAGTCTAAGTTCCAAACATTTTGTATTTTTGCATCCAAATTCAATAATGTTGTCTTCCAAAACACAATATGTTATTATGTGAACATATAATATGTTTGGAAGCATTTTGCACCCAAAAATATTATATGCTTAAAAAAAATTCTCCCAAACAATATTGTGCTCAAAATTATATTTATTTATTTATATATTTACAATCATAATGAATTATGAAAATAAACAGGTAATATAGGTGCTAACAACATAGGTTTTCGACCTGAATGCTCAAAATTTTGTTTCTGCCCAATTGTATATTCCCCGACATCTTTCTCACTTCCACGAGATTTTTTAGTTCTTAGCACCTTTTTCTGTAATACAAACATTGTAGAAGAAATTATTCAATTTTATGATTTTTTTTTATTTTAATTTTACCTTTTGCCGGACGGGGATTCGAACAGCGGACCACACAGTTTGTAAGGATCAAAGAAGTAGCTGATCAATTGCCCAAGGAAAAATAAAATGTTAATTTTGTAATAACAAGCAACAACCACCAACTTAATTCAATATCGCTCCCTGTTAAATAGCGCTCCAAGCTACTAAACACATATATGTTTATAGGCTATTTCTAAATTAATATATGTTTGCATCCAAGCATATTATATTTACAAACATTTTATGTCCCAAACATAATATGTTCTAACATATTAACATATATGTCCCAAACATGTTATGCTAGTTTATGAACATTATATGCTTGCACTCAAAAATATTGTGTTTAAAAATTTGTGTTCCAAACATATAATGTTTATAGCCAAACATATGAAAAACAGTCTTTTTCAACCGTGTAGACAAAAAAAAGTATGTGTAGGTAAGTCTACAAATAATTACGAATTGATATGGACTTTTGCACGGTATATGGGGGCAATATACAATTATTGATATGAACCAATTTTTGTGTGATTGGGGATCGATTTATCTGAGGGCTATATATAACTATAGACCGATAGGCATGGTTGTTAACGGATGAAATTTGCTCCTCCAAGAGGCTCCAAAACCAAATCTCGGGACCGGTTTATATGGGGACTATATATGATTATGGACCACTTTTGGCATGGTTGTTAAATATCATATACTACCACCACGTACAAAATTTCAACCAGATCGGATGAATTTTGATTCTCCAAAAGGCTGCGGACCAATTCCTGCATGGTTGTTGGATACCATATACTAACATCACGTACCAAATTTCAACCGAATCGGATGAATTTTGCTCCTCCAAGGGGCTCCGGAGGTCAAATCTGGTGATCGGTTTATATGGGGGCTATATATAATTATGGACCGATGGACCAATTTTTGCATGGTCATTAGAGACCATATATTAACACCATGTACCAAATTTCAGCCGGATCGGATGAAATTTTCGTTTCTTAGTGGCTCCGCAAGCCAAATCGGGGAATCGGTTTGTATGGGGGCTATATGTAATTATAGACCGATAAAGACCAATTTTTTCATGGTTATTAGAAACTATATACTAACACAATGTTCCAAATTTCAGCCGGATCGGAAGAAATTTGCTTCTCTTAGAGGCCTCGCAAGCCAAATCGGGGGATCGGTTTATATGGGGGCTATATATAATTATGGACCGATGTGGACCAATTTTTGCATGGTTGTTAGAGACCATATACTAACACCATGTACCAAATTTCAGCCGGATCGGATGAAATTTGCTTCTCTTAGAGACCTCGCAAGCCAAATCGGCGGATCGGTTTATATGGGGGCTATATGTAATTATGGACCGATGTGGACCAATTTTTGCATGGTTGTTAGAGACCTTATACTAACACCATGTACCAAATTTCAGCCGTATCGGATGAAATTTGCTTCTCTTAGAGGCCTGGCAAGCCAAATTTGGGGGTCCGTTTATATGGGGGCTATACGTCAAAGTGGACCGATATGGCCCATTTGCAATACCATCCGACCTACATCAATAACAAGTACTTGTGCCAAGTTTCAAGTCGATAGCTTGTTTCGTTCGGAAGTTAGCGTGATTTCAACAGACGGACGGACGGACATGCTCAGATCGACTCAGAATTTCACCACGACCCAGAATATATATACTTTATGGGGTCTTAGAGCAATATTTCGATGTGTTACAAACGGAATGACAAAGTTAATATACCCCCCATCCTATGGTGGAGGGTATAAAAAAAGGAATTTCGTGTTTTGATAAAATACTGTTTTCAGAAGGGATAAATTCGGTGGAAGCAAAAACGTGGCTTGATAATGAGATTCCGGACTCTGCCCCAGGGAAATCAACAATAATTGATTGGTATGCAAAATTCAAGGGTGGTGAAATGAGCATGGGGGACGGTGAACGCAGTAGACGCCCGAAAGAGTTGGTTACCGACGAAAACATGAACAAAATCCACAAAATGCTTTTGAATGACCGTAAAATTAAGTTGATCGAGATAGCAGAGACCTTACAGATATAAAAGGAACGTGTTGGTGATATCATTCATCAATATTTGGATATGCGGAATCTCTGTGCAAAATGGGTACCGCGCGTTCTCACATTTGACCAAAAACAACAACGTGTTGATGATTCTGAGCGGTGTTTTTCCGTCGATATGTAACAATGGATGAATCATGGCTCCATCACTACACTCCTGAGTCCAATCGACAGTCGGCTGAGTGGACAGCAACCGGTGAACCGTCTCCGAAGCGTGGAAAGACTCAAAAGTCCGCTGGCAAAGTAATGGTCTCTGTTTTTTGGGATGCGCATGGAATAATTTTTATCGATTATCTTGAGAAGGGAAAAACCATAAACAGTGACTCTTATATGGCGTTATTGGAGAGTTAGAAGATCGAAATCGCGGCAAAACGGCCCCATATGAAGAAGAAAAAAGTGTTGTTCCACCAAGACAACGCACCGTGCTACAAGTCATTGAGAACGATGGCACCAATTGATGAATTGGGCTTCGAATTGCTTCCCCACCCACCGTATTCCCCAGATCTGGCCCCCAGCGACTTTTTCTTGTTCTCAGACCTCAAAAGGATGCTCGCAGGGAAAAAATTTGGCTGCAATGAAGAGGTGATCGCCGAAACTGAGGCCTATTTTGAGGCAAAACCGAAGGAATACTACCAAAATGGTATCAAACAAGTATATACAGCACTAAGTTCGGCCGGGCCGAATCTTAAATACCCACCACCATGAACCAAATATTAGGGTTTCCTTTGAAATTTCAGGAGGGCTTGAGGACACTTCCCGAAGATAAATTTAAAGATTTCACCTATTAGGACTATATCAGATTCTGGATTTATAAGAACCATTTTTGTTTGAGTTTTAGAGGAATCATTAACATCTCTTGTAAGTGTGTAAGAAAATTATAAAATAACGTCTTGATTTGAAATCTTAAATCTGTAGAAATAAAATCTGGAAATTTTACATTGAGTTTCAAGCAACTTTCATGATCAGTGCGCCTTCTACACCCTCAAAATATGGACCGATACTCACCATTTTCGGCACACCTCTTTAAGGTCCTAAAATTCCTCTAGATTTCCAATTTCAGACAAATTGGATAAAAACTACGGTTTCTATAAGCCCAAGACCCCAAATCGGGAGGTCGTTTTATATGGGGACCATACCAAAACATGGACCGATACTCACAATTTTTGGCACACGTATTTGTGGTCCTACAATAACTCTAGATTTCCAATTTCAAGTAAATTGAAGAAAAACTGCGGTTTCTATAAGCCCAAGAAGTAAAATCGGGAGAGTGGTCTATATGGGGGCTATACCAAAACATGGACCGATACTGAATATTTTTGGCACACCTCTTTATGGTCATAAAATACCTCTGGATTTCAAATTTCAGGCAAATTGGATAAAAACTACGATTTCTATAAGAACAAGACCCGAAATCGGGAGGTCGGTTTATATGGGGACTGTATCAAAACCTGGACCGATATATCCCATCTTCGAACTTGACTTGCCTGCAGACAAAAGACGAGCTTGTGCAAAATTTCAGCACGATTGCTTCATTATTGAACACTGTAGCGTGATTACAACAGACAGACAGACGGACATCGTTATATCGTCTTAGGATTTCTCCCTGATCAAGAATATATATACTTTATAAAGTCGGAAATCGATATTTCGATGTGTTACAAACGGAATGACAAACTTATTATACCCCCGTCACCATTCTATGGTGGTGGGTATAAAAAAGTGTTATTCCACCAAGACAATGCACCGTGCCACAAGTCATTGAGAACGATGGCAAAAATTCATGAATTTGACTTCGAGTTGCTTCCCCACACACCGTATTCTCCAGATCTGACCCCAGCGATTTTTTTCTTGTTCTCAGACCATGCTCGCAGGGAAAAAATTTGGCTGCAATGAAGAGGTGATCGCCGAAAATGAGGCCTATTTTGAGGCAAAACCGAAGGAGTACTACCAAAATGGTATCAAAAAATTGGAAGGTCGTTATAATCGTTGTATCGCTCTCGAAGGGAACTATGTTGAATAATAAAAACGAATTTTGACAAAAAAAATATGTTTTTCTTTGTTAGACCGGGGACTTATCAGCCAACCTGTTACGAGCCAACAATGCGGCATCATTATAAACTAGACATCTACAGATCCCATTTATCGAATTTTCGTTCTCTTTTTGGGGGTTTAAATATTTATAATTAAAACAGATACCTCAAAGTGAGAAAAACATGTAATCCAAAGATGCAAAATAAGACTTACATTGTATTTGAAGTATTTTTATCTTAAGTATAAGGAATCAATATATCAGCTAATTTAAATACGATTTATTTACACCGAACACTTTTTTATTATTTTAAGGAATATTTGGATTAGTTCACAGACATACGACTTTAATGGAGAATCGTAAATTTCCAAGATTCTTGTCCTAAATTTAATGAAAAAGTTTTCGATGCATATATTATATTTTTGTTTTTTTTTTCAAAAATTCATTATTTTTAAGAAATTTGCTCTCAATATAGTGTTAATTGCGTGTGCTAAAATATAGGGTGCATAATCTTTCATATTAGGCCAATATTTATTTCAGTGTATGATTCGATGGAATTTGGAATTAAAGATTTATACCACTAATGTATCGAATCGTCTCATTCTGTAATTTCTGGCAACTTAGAGTTTGCATTGGATTTGAAGCGGCTGACGGTTTTACCATATTCTGTTTTTCATACTTTCTCTCAAAAATTTCTTTCCATCAGTGTCTAAAAAAGATGAAGGAAAGAAATTGCATAATTCCTATAAATAGATATTAATTTATGAAAGCAAATCCAATTAGTTAAATATATATTGATGTAGATGCTTCTATTACAGAATAGGGAATATCAACTTAACAAAAAACTTCAGCTTTTACACACAGTGGAAATCAAATGAAAATCCTTTTCTGGTTTTCAAATGCTGATCACTAATTCTGCATTGCACACGCAAGACTCTCATTTAATTTTAATTACCTACCAAATTAACTTAACTCCAGTTTAGTTTAGTTCACATAATGTCTGTTTGCGGGGAGGGGTATTTCAAGTTAATTTGTTGGCTTTATGTTTTACACCAGATTTCTACTTGAAAATACGAAATTCCAACCACATAGTTGCAACTGTTTAACAATTGAGAAATCTCTTCATTTTCTATGCGATATCATTGAATCATTATGGGCAGCTGTATAAAAAGACAACCATACATCAAAATCCAAATCATATCACATTCTGACATCTTTTACATCGCAGGTGTAGTAAAAGAAAATAAAAAGTGACGTATTATTATATATCCTGTAGCAAACAAAAAACAAATCCTACTATAGGATATAAATTAAGCGGGCCAATTTTGTACTAGAACATATATCACTTATAGAGGAATACCATGATCAAAACGGTAAGAGTCAACATTAAAATTTTAAATATTTAAAAATAAAAAATTAAATATTCCTGTGAATTGACCAAAGTGATTTTAGTGCAAGAGAATTTTCTCTCATTCTCATAAAAGATCAATTTTTCGCACGAACGATAGTAGATAAACAGTGATACTCATCGATTCTCACGAACTGAAATAACGCACACACACACTCACCATTGTAGTTCATCAACAGTTGATTTTTCGTGAGTAAAAGTGTAAGCAATTTTTATACCCTCCATTGTTGGAGCCACCGTGGTGCAATGGTTAGCATGCCCGCCTTGCATACACAAGGTCGTGGGTTCGATTCCTGCTACGACCGAACACCAAAAAGTTTTTCGGCGGTGGATTATCCCACCTCAGTAATGCTGGTGACATTTCTGAGGGTTTCAAAGCTTCTCTAAGTGGTTCCACTGGAATGTGGAACGCCGTTCGGACTCGGCTATAAAAAGGAGGTCCCTTGTCATTGAGCTTAACATGGAATCGGGCAGCACTCAGTGATAAGAGAGAAGTTCACCACAGTGGTATCACAATGGACTGAATAGTCTAAGTGAGCCTGATACATCGGGCTGCCACATAACCTAACCTACCCTCCACCATAGGATGGGGGGTATATTAACTTTGTCATTCCGTTTGTAACACATCGAAATATTGCTCTAAGACCCCATAAAGTATATATATATTCTGGGTCGTGGTGAAATTTTGAGTCGATCTGAGCATGTCCGTCCGTCCGTCTGTTGAAATCACGGTACCTTCCGAACGAAACAAGCTATCGACTTGAAACTTGGCACAAGTAGTTGTTATTGATGTAGGTCGGATGGTATTGCAAATGGGCCATATCGGTCCACTTTTACGTATAGCCCCCATATAAACGGACCCCCAAATTTGGCTTGCGAGGCCTCTAAGTGCAGCAAATTTCATCCGATCCGGCTGAAATTTGGTACATGGTGTTAGTATATGGTCTCTAACAACCACGCAAAAATTGGAACACATAGATCCATAATTATATATAGCCCCCATATAAACCGATCCCCCGATTTGACTTGCGAGGCCTCTAAAAGAAGCAAATTTCACCCGATCCGGTTGAAATTTGATACATGGTGTTAGTATATGGTCTCTAACAACCATGCAAAAATTGGTCCACATCGGTCCATAATTATATATAGCCCCCATATAAACCGACCACCAGATTTGACCTCCGGAGCCTCTTGGAAGACCAAAATTCATCCGATCCGGTTGAAATTTGCCAAAATTGGTCCATATCGGTCTATAGTTGTATAACTAATATAGCCGATCCCCAATCACACAAAAATTGGTCCATATCGGTTCATAATCATGCTTGCCACTCGAGCAAAAATAATCTAGCAAAATTTTATTTCTATAGAAAATTTTGTCAAAATTTTATTTCTATAGAAAATTTTGTCCAAATTTTATTCCTATAGAAAATATTGTCAAATTTTATTCCTATAGAAAATTTAGTAAAAATTTTATTTCTATAGAAAATGTTGTCAAAATTTGGTTCTATAGAGAATATTGTCAAAATTTTAAATCTTTTGAAAATTTTGTAAAAATTTTATTTCTATAGAAAATTTTGTCAATTTTTTTTCTATAGAAAATTTTGTCAAAATTTTATTTCTATAGAAAATTTGGCAAAATTTTATTTCTATAGAAAATTTTGTCAAACTTAATTATATACGTATTTAATCGGCCATTTAATATATACCACGTATGGACTACGTTGTATATATTACGGTATTAGGAAGTTTTAAGATACCTTGTTATCAGCAAAAATTACAGCAACCCAAGTAATTCGATTGTGGATGACAGTCTTCAGTAGAAGTTTCTACGCAATCCATGGTGGGGGGTACATAAGCTTCGGCCTGGCCGAAATGAAATTTGGTACATGGTGTTATTATATGGTCTCTAACAACCATGCACAAATTGGTCGAAATCGGTCCATAATTCTATATAGGCCGCATATAATCCGATCCCCAGATTTGACATCCGGAGCCCCTTAGAAGAGCAAAATTCATTCCAATTCGGTTGAAATTTGGTACGTGATGTTAGTATATGGTATCTAACAACCATGCCAAAAGTGATCCATATCAGTCCATAATCATATATAGCCCCGGTATAGACCGATCCCGAGATTTGGTTTTGGAGCCTCTGGGAGGAGCAAATTTCATCCGAGTCAGTTGAAATTTGGTACATTATGCTAGTATATGACCGTTAACAATCATGCCTAACTAGGTCCATATCGGTCTATAGTTATATATAGCCCTCAGATAAGTCGATCCCCAATCACACAAAAATTGGTCCATATCAAGTCCATAATTGTATATAGCCCCCATATAAGTGACCCCGATATTTCAATTGTGCCTCTCTACGTACCGTGCAAAAGTCCATATCGATTCGTAATTATTTGTAGACTTGCCTATTTTTATACCCTGCGCCACACTGTGGAACAGGGTATTATAAGTTAGTGCATATGTTTGCAACACCCAGAAGGAGACGAGATAGACACATGGTGTCTTTGGCAATAATGCTCAGGGTGGGTCCCTCAGTCGATATAACCATGTCCGTCTGTCCGTCCGTCCGCCCGTCCGTCCGTCTGTCTATGAACACATATTTGTGATCAAAGTCTAGGTCGCAATTTAAGTCCAATCGCCTTCAAATTTGGCACATGTTCCTAATTTGGATCAGAATAGAACCCTATTGATTTTGGAAGAAATCGGTTCAGATTAAGATATAGCTCCCGTATATATCTTTCGCCCGATATGCACTAATATGGAAATCGGTTCAGATTTAGATATAGCTCCCATATATATCGTTCGCCCGATTTACACTCATATGACCACAGTGGCCAATCTTTTACTCCGATTTAATTGAAATTTTGCACAGGGAGTAGAATTAGCATTGTAGCTATGCGTGCCAAATTTGGTTGAAATCGGTTCAGATTTATATATAGCTCCCATATATATGTTTTTCTGATTTCGACGAAAATGGTCAAAATACCAACATTTTCTTTGTAAAATCGCCACTGCTTAGTCGAAAAGTTGTAAAAATGTCTCTAATTTTCCTAAACTTCTAATACATATATATCGAGCGATAAATCATAAATAAACTTTTGCGAAGTTTCCTTAAAATTGCTTCAGATTTAAATGTTTCCCATATTTTTATACGCTCCACCATAGGATGGGGGGTATATTAACTTTGTCATTCCGTTTGTAACACATCGAAATATTGCTGTAAGACCCCATAAAGTATATATAGTCTGGGTCGTGGTGAAATTTTGAGTCGATCTGAGCATGTCCGTCCGTCTGTTAAAATCACGCTAACTTCCGAACGAAACAAGCTATCGACTTGAAACTTGGCACAAGTAGTTGTTATTGATGTAGGTCGGATGGTATTGCAAATATGGACCATTTCGGTCCACTTTTACGTATAGCCTCCATATAAACGGACCCCCAAATTTAGCTTGCGAGGCCTCTAAGAGAAGCAAATTTCATGAAATTTGGTACATGGTGTTATTATATGGTCTCTAACAACCATGCAAAAATTGGTCCACATCGGTCCATAATTATATATAGCCCCCATATAAACCGATCCCCGATTTGGCTTGCGGAGCCTCTAAGAGAAGCAAATTTCATCCGGTTCGGCTGAAATTTGGTATATGGTGTTAGTGTATGGTCTCTAACAACCATGCAAAAATTGGTCCATATCGGTCCATAATTATATGTAGCCCCCATATAAACCGATCCCCAGATTTGACCTCCGGAGCCTCTTGGAAGACCAAAATTTATCTGATTCAGTTCAAAGTTGGTACGTGATGTTAATATATGGTCTCAAACACCCGTGCAAAAATTGGTCGATATCGGTCCATAATTATATATAGGCCCCATATAAACCGATCCCAAGATTTGACCTCCGGAGCACCTTGGAAGAGTAAAATTCTTCCTATTCGGTTGAATTTGGTACGTTCCATGCAGGAATTGGTTCCTATCAGTCCATAATAATATATAGCTCCCATATAAACCGATCCCAAGATTTGACCTCCGGTGCCTTTTGGAGAAGCAAAATTCATCCGATCTGGTTGAAATTTGGTACGTGGTGGTAGTATATGATATTTAACAACCATGTGAGTTGAAATTTGTGGATGACAGTCTTTCGTAGAAGTTTCTACGCAATCCATGGTAGAGGGTACATAAGATTCGGCCTGGCCGAACTTACGGCCGTATATATTTGTTTTTACTAACATTGTGTTCCAACCTAGTGCATTAGCCGACTTAAATTTTAAGTCTATAGATTTTGTAGAAGTCTATCAAATTCTGTCCAGATCGAGTGATATTTACATGTATGTATTTGGGACAAACCTTTATATATAGCCCCCAACACATTTGACGGATGTGATATGGTATCGAAAATTTAGATCCGACTTTAGACTTTCCTTACTTGTTTTATTTTGGGTGCGATTCGGATGCCCAAAATGAAACAGATTTCGAAGAGTTTTTCCGAAACTGGCTCTTGAGGACCTGTCTATGGTGTACTCCTGCTAAATTGTCCCAGGCCGTGTCCTTTGGAATGAGCCCAAGACGTGTCCTAAAGTGTAAATTTACTCCGTCAATGACAAACCCATGTTATCCTAAAGTGTAAATTTACCCCGTCAATGACAAACCCATGTTAAAGTGGCCGGTCTCTTCCATACGTTTTGACCAGAACTGGGACTTGTCCATACACACCAGGGACTAGTTCTAAACCGGACTTGAGGTTGATCCGTTTCCCGTAGGGGAAATACAATTTTAACAAAATTTTCTATAAAAATAAAATTTTGACAAAATTTTCTATAGAAATAAAATTTCGACAAAATTTTATGTAGTAATAAAATTTTGACAAAAACAATTAGTTTTTAAATTTGGTAGATTTTTGGTAAAATCTTCCTAAAATGTTGGTAGATTATTTTTGGCACGAGTGGTAACCGTGTTTCCGGTTCCATTATAAACCGAATCCTCAGATTTAGTTTGCGGAGCCTCGCGGAGGAAAAAAATTTCATCGGGTTGAAATTTTGTTCATGATAGTCATCTGTGGACTTTAACAACCATGCAGAAAATTTGTCCGTATCGGTCCATAATTATATACAGCTCCCAAATAAACTTAATTGGATCAATTGATTTCGTTATTGAATCAGAAAAAAATGTTTGTGTGCAGATTTGACCTCCAGACTCTCTTTAAGAACCAGGCAAAAATTGAATTATAACGGTCCATAATTATTTATATACTCTATATAAAATGACCAAGAATTGAATTAGCTTATATATGTATATAATATGCCTGCTTTTATCTAACATAGACTCCAAAAGGACTAACTTAAGGAGACAACATTAAGAAGTCTTAAGTTTTAGTCCAAAAACGGCCAAAGATATCTGCAAATTTCTCAACAGACAATTTCTCTAAAATCGAATAGAACGATATTGTGCCAAAGAGATTTCAAGCTTTCTTTTTTTTTCTTTTTCAGGGCATTCTACTTTTCGCTCTTTTTTTGAAATGTAACTCATCTTTAGCTGGTTTCCTTAGTGGAGGCTATGGTGGTGGTGGCGAATACGGTGGTGGAGGTCATGGTGGTGGAGGTGATTATGGTGGATATGGTGGCGGCGGTGGAGGTGGTCATGCGATAGTAGCAGCTCCTGTCTATAAAGTTGCTGCAGTTCCCATTGTAAAAGTTGGCCTTGCTGTAGGAGGTGGTGGTTATGGTGGAGGCGGCGGTGGCGGTTACGGTGGCAAAGGAGGCGGCGGTGGTGGTTATGGTGGTTACGAAGGAGGTGGCGGTTATGGTGGAAAAGGAGGTGGTGGAGGCGGATATGGCGGCTATGAAGGTTTTGGTGGAAAAGGTGGTTTCGGTGGAGGCGGTGGAGGTGGTTATGGTGGAAAAGGTGGATTTGGAGGCGGTGGTTATGGAGGCTACGAAGGTGGTGGCGGCGGTGGTTATGGAGGAAAAGGTGGATTTGGTGGTGGAGGTTTTGGTGGAAAAGGAGGATTTGGAGGTGGTGGTGGTTATGGCGGCTATGAAGGAGGTGGTGGATACGGTGGAAAAGGTGGTGGTGGATATCCGTAATTTCGGAGCAAAATTTATTTCTACCAATTGCAATTCTTTGTTATATTTTAAGTATTTCCTGTTTCATGAATGTTTTAAAATTATTGTGAGTTTGTCCCAAATAAATTTCAATAAAATGAAACACTGAAAGAAATTGTGTATAAAGAGAACGATCTAAAAAGTGGGCAAAAAAACATGAGTTATAAAATTTAATTTTAATAAAGCAAATTCGGTCATAAAGGCGATGACAAATATTTGACCACACTGAAAATATTCTATCGCGATGTTGGATATCCAATATGATCTAAACCGATTCGCAGATTTGGTTACGGTTACGATTTTTATACCCTCCACCACCATGGGGGTATATTAACTTTGTCATTCTGTTTGTAACACATCGAAATATTGCTCTAAGACCCCATAAAGAATATATATTCTGGGTCGTGGTGAAATTCTAAGTCGATCTGAGCATGTCCGTCCGCCTGTTGAAATCACGCTAACTTCCGAACGAAACAAGCATTCGACTTGAAACTTGACACAAGTAGTTGCTATTGATGTAGGTCGGATGGTATTACAAATGGGCCATATCGGTCCACTTTAACGTATAGCCCCCAAATAAACGGACCCCTAATTTGGCTTGCGATTGCTCTAAGAGAAGCAAATTTCATCCGATCCGGTTGAAATTTGGTACATGGTGTAAGTATATGGTCTCTAACAACCATGAAAAAATTGGCCCACATCGGTTCATAATTATATATAGCCCCCATATAAACCGATCCCCAGATTTGGCTTGCGGAGGCTTTTGGAGAAGCAAAATTCATCCGATCTGGTTGAAATTTGGAACATGGAGTTAGTATATGGTCTCTAACAACCATGCAAAAATTGGGCGACATCGGTTCATAATTATATATAGCCCCATATAAACCGACCCCCAGATTTGGCTTGCGGAGCCTCTGATAGAAGCAAATTTCATCCGATCCGATTGAAATTTGGAACATGGTGTTAGTATATGGTCTCTAACAACCATGCAAAAATTGGGCGACATCGGTTCATAATTATATATAGCCCCCATATAAACCGATCCCCAGATTTGGCTTGCGGAGGCTTTTGGAGAAGCAAAATTCATCCGATCTGGTTGAAATTTGGAACATGGTGTTAGTATATGGTCTCTAACAACCGTGCCAGAATTGGTCCATATCGGTCCATAATTATTTATAGCCCCCATATAAACCGATCCCCAGATTTGACCTCCGGTGCCTTTTGGAGAAGCAATATTCATCCGATCTGGTTGAAATTTGGTACGTGGTGTTAGTATATGATATTAACCAACCATGCCTGAAGTAGTCCATATCAGTCCATAATCATATTTAGGCCCCATATAAACCGTTCCGAGATTTGGTTTTGGAGCCTCTTGGAGGGGCAAATTTCATCCGAGTCAGTTGAGATTTGGTACATTGTGCTAGTATATGGCCGTTAACAAACATGTCTAAATAGGTCCATATCGGTCTATAGTTATATATAGCCGTCAGATAAATCGATTCCCAATAACACAAAAATTGGTCCATATCAAGTTTATAATTGTATATAGCCCCTATATAAGCACCCCCATATTTCAATTCTGGTTCTCTACGTATCGTGCAAAAGTCCATATCGATTCGTTTTTGTCTAATATATACCACGTATGGACTAACTCACTATTTAGAAAACGATGTTAAAGGGTGATACAGTTAAAATTTGGTCAATATAAACTTGACGTATTTCTTTCAATTTTGCATTTAAAAAACCTGAACACCCCTCATTTTGAAGGTGTGTCTTCTTTAGAATGGAACCTAAAGAAGACCAAAAAACTGCTAAGGACGAGCAGCAGTTCAAGGCAAACTGGCTTTCTGCGGCGAAGAAGGTGGACAAGGCGGCTGTACAAAATCTGATGGCAGGTGTCAAGCGTGAGGCCATAAGCGTAGGAAGGCCTCTGGGGAGGGGGCTTAGACCCCCCAGAAAAATTTTAGCCCCCCCAGAATTTGAAACTCTATGATTTTCCATTTTTCAATAAATGTCAATAGTTTTTTTAATTTTTATAACAATTAAACAAGTATATACAATCGCACAATGTTCCGCTAAAGACTTCCATGAACAATCGAATTACTTGGGTTGTGGTAGCAGTTACCGATGGCAATGTTTGAAGTCAGATATTTATTAAATAAAGCTGTGGTTGACCTTTTGATTGATATATTGCTATTAAAACTATTCTTTCATAAATTAATATCTTAATAATGCTGCGAAAAAGCGTCGCCGAAAAAGTAGTGAAAATGTTCTTTTTGGGTCTAGAAGTGGTGCAAAATTGGCGGAGAAGCAATGAATGTAATATGAGCTTGTCATAGGACAAATGTCCACCGTTTCAAGAACCGTTGCAATGAATTTGCATCACTTCTTAAGGTGAGATCCGAATTCAGTGTTTTGAATGTGAATTTGAAATTTGAAAATTTTGTGATATTTTCCCAAAGAAATAATTTTTTTATTGTTTTTATGATTTTTAATACATTCTGACGCTTGTTTGAAATGTTTTTCCTCGAATAATTTCCAAAATTATCGATTTTTCTATAATGGATTTAGCAGTTTTATGGCAAAATTTTCAAAATTTGTACCAATTTATTTATTCTTCCTCTTTTTTTAAACTATTAGAAAAAAAGAAAACAAAAAATTACACATTAAAATATGAAAAAAATTAAGTAAAAAAACTTCCTGTGTAGTTAAAATAATTGAGGGCATTTTTGGAAGTGCTTTTAAAGTTGTGCCTTTAGAACAACTCACAATTTTTTTGCTGGGAAAAGTGTGGAACTACTTTTAGTTGCTTTATTAAAAATTAATTGTCGAGTTATTTTGATGTCTAATTTTCTATTCAATTTTATGAAATAAAACATTAATTGAACCTATAAGTTCAGTCTATAATTTTTTAGCTAGGGGGGCTATAGCCCCCCCTAGGAAATTTTTCTAGCTACGCTAATGCGTGAGGCCCGGCAATTCGGATTTTGAAAAGCGAAAGCCTAACTGAATATTTTTCCTGACTTTTATACTAATTGAACTTGAAAAAGAAATTTAATTTGATTTTTTAAATAAACGTTTTCACCGATTTACACGCATTTTCCCTTGACCAAATTTTGACCGTATCACCCTTTAAGAAGTTTTAAGATACCACAACCCAAGTAATTCGATTGTGGATGACAGGCTTTCGTAAAAGTTTCTACGCAATCCATGGTGGAGGGTACATAAGATTCGGCCTGGCCGAACTTACGGCCATATATACTTGTTCTATAGAAAATTTTGTCAAATTTTATTTTTAGAGAAAATTTTGTCAAAATTTTATTTCTTTGGCAAATTTTGTCAAGATTTTTTCAAAATTTTATTTGTATAGAAAATTTGTCAAAATTTTATTTCTTTGGCAAATTTTGTCAAAATTTTATTTCTTTAGAAAAATTTTGGAAAGGAATATATACCAATACATCAAAAAATCTACCAGTAAAAAATTTACCATTTTTTTGTAGAATTCTACCAACTATGCCAACCGTGATTCCAAATCCTAATATACGAAAATGGCAAATTACGATAACATTTGTTTCTTAGGTTTTACTATTTAAAAGCCGATCTATATTTTTTTGCCCATGACCTTAGATTTACCTTAAAAATAAAAACCACATTTTTTTTATATATATTTTTTTTATTAACAACAGATGCAAAAATAAAAATCGAGGATCAGTTTTTAATAGAAAACACAGAATACAATTTTCAGAAATGAAATTTTAAACAGCAAGATTTCACGTAGCATCTTTCTCTTACAACTCCATACTTAAGGTCTCATCACATCCGGCTCTTACAAGGCTCTGTCGACTTTCAATTTTACTCAAAGACCTTTTACTAGATGCGCTCAGTAAGATAAGCTTTTACCAACCATGACCATAGCTTAAGCCATGTCCATAACCATGGTCAAAACTTAAGGCTGGAGCTGAATATGAAATTGCTGGAGCTGCAGCAATTTTGGTTACAGCTGGGGCAGCATATGAAATTGCTGGAGCAGCAGCATATTTAGTAATAGCTGGAGCGGCATAAGAAATAGCTGGGGCAGCAGCGTATTTAGTAATGGCAGGGGCAGCATAAGAGTATGTGGGTGCCGATGTATATTTAGTAATGGCTGGGGCAGCATAAGAGATAGCTGGAGCAGCAGCTACTTTTGTAATGGCCGGGGCAGCATAGGAAATCGAAGGGGCAGCATATTTGGTGATAGTTGGAGCAGCATAAGAAATTGCTGGGGCAGCAGCGATTTTAGTAATAGCTGGAGCAGCATATGAATACGATGGGGCATGAGCATAAGCAGGAGCTGAATAAGAGATGGCGGGAGCCGCAGCAATTTTAGTTATGGCTGGAGCTGCATATGAAATAGCAGGAGCAGCAGCAATGGCATGGCCGCCATAGTAGCCATGATCAAGATCACCCAAATAACCAGGAGTAGCTACAGCGCTGGCAACAAGGGCCAAAGAGATGAGGACCTAAATAATATGGAAAATAAAGTCATTCAGATATGGGAATTCTCATAATTTAGATTCTACATCCATAGAAAAAATCAAGAACCCCGAGGAGAGCTTAGCTCACCATCCGAATCTTTTAAGCCCAAAAAGAGTCCAGTGGTCAACATTTTTCAAACTGGCTCATACATTTCTTTTATTGTATTACAACCCAGCAAAAAATTTCGAAGTTCTTCCATAGCCACAACTTTAAAAGCACTTCTAGAAGTTGCACTCCCCATAATGTTCTTTATTTTAACTACCCAGAAAGTTCTTTTAATTCTATTTTTTATAACTTGGTATTTTCATACTTTTAATGGGTAATTTAAACTTTTTTGTTTCAAATATGTTAAAGACAGAGTAAGAATTGATAAAATGGTACAAATCATTTAAATTTTGTCGAAAAAAATGCTAAATCCAATTTGAAAAAATTGTGAATTTTTGAAAATATTTGAGGTCAATCGTTTTTGACAAGCGTTAGAATCCAATAAAAAATTATAAAAAATATTTTTTGACAAATTATTACAGAATTTTTTTAATTTACATCCAAAACATTGAATTCGGATCACATCTGAAGAAGTGATGCAAATTCAGTGCAACGGCTGTTGAAATGGAAGACTTCCGTCCTATGATAAGCCCATGTTAAATTCATCGCTTCTGCGTCAATTTTGCACCACTTCCGGATCCAAAAAGAAAGAAAATTTTTACAATACAACAAAAAGGACAAAAGACAAAAAGGAAATAAAATTTTGACAAAAATTTCTATAGAAATAAACTTTTTACAAAATTTTCTATGGAAATATATTTTTGACAAAATTTTCTATAACAATAAAATTTTGACAAAATTTTCCAAAGAAATAAAATTTTGACAAAATTTTCGAAAGAAATAAAAGTTTGACAAAATTTTCTATAGCAATAAAATTTTGACAAAATTTTCAAAAGAAATAAAATTTTGACAAAATTTTCTATAGCAATAAAATTTTGACAAAATTTTCCAAAGAAATAAAAGTTTGACAAAATTTTCTATAGAAAATAAAATTTTGACAAAATTTTCTATAGAAATAAAATTTTGACCATATTTTCTATAAAAATAAAATTTTGAAAAAATTTTTTATAGAAATAAAATTTTGAGAAAATTTTCTATAGAAATAAAATTTTGACAAAATTTTCTATAGAAAAAAAATTTTGACAAAACGTTGTATAGAAATAAAATTTTGACAAAATTTTCCAAAGAATAAAAAGTTTGAGAAAATTTTCTATAGAAATAAAATTTTGAGAAAATGTTCTACAGAAATAAAATAAACTTTGACCAAATGTTCTATAGAAATAAAATTTTGACAAAATTTTCTATAGAAATAAAATTTTGACAAAATTTTCTATGGAAATAAAATTTTGGCAAAATTTTCTATTGAAATAAAATTTTGACAAATTTTCTATGGAAATAAAATTTTGACAAAATTTTCTATAGAAATAAAATTCTGACGAAATTTTCTATGGAAATAATTTTGACAAAATTTTCTATAGAAATAAAATTTTGACAAATTTTTCCAAAGAAATAAAAGTTTGACAAAATTTTCTAAAGAAATAGATTTTTGACAAATTTTTCCAAAGAAATAAAAGTTTGACAAAATTATATAGAAATAAAATTTTGAAAAAATTTTCTATAGAAATAAAATTTTGACAAAATTTTCCAAAGAAATAAAAGTTTGACAAAATTTTCTATAGAAATAAAATTTTGAGAAAATTTTCTATAGAAATAAAATTTTGAGAAAATTTCCTAAGGAATAAAATTTTGACAAAATTTTCTATAGAAATAAAATTTAGGCAAAATGTTGTATAGAAATAAATTTTTGAGACAATTTTCTATTGAAATAAAATTTTGTACAAAATTTTCTATAGAAATAAAATTTTGACAAAATTTTCCAAAGAAATAAAAGTTTGACAAAATTTTCTAAAGAAATAGATTTTTGACAAATTTTTCCAAAGAAATAAAAGTTTGACAAAATTATATAGAAATAAAATTTTGAAAAGATTTTCTATAGAAATAAAATTTTGACAAAAATTTTCCAAAGAAATAAAAGTTTGACAAAATTTTCTATAGAAATAAAATTTTGAGAAAATTTTCTATAGAAATAAAATTTTGAGAAAATTTCCTAAGGAATAAAATTTTGACAAAATTTTCTATAGAAATAAAATTTAGGCAAAATGTTGTATAGAAATAAAATTTTGAGACAATTTTCTATAGAAATAAATTTTTGAGACAATTTTCTATTGAAATAAAATTTTGTACAAAATTTTCTATGGAAATAAAATTTTGGCAAAATTTTCTATAGAAATAAAATGTTGACAAAATTTTCTATGGAAATAAAATTTTGCAAAATTTTCTATAGAAATAAATTTTTGAGACAATTTTCTATAGAGATAAAATTTTGAAAAAAATTTATACAGAAATAAAATTTTGAGAAAATTTTCTATAGAAATAAAATTTTGACAATTTTTTCTATGGAAATAAAATGTTGGCAAAATTTTCTATTGAAATAAAATTTTGACAAATTTTCTATGGAAATAAATTGTCTATAGAAATACAATTTTGACAAATTTTTCTATGGAAATAAAATTTTGACAAAATTTTCTATAGAAATAAAATCTTGACCGCATTTTCTATAAAAATAAAATTTTGACAAAATTTTCTATAGAAATAAAATTTTGACAAAATTTTCTATAAAAATAAAATTTTTATAGAAAATCTAAAAAAATTAGAGAAGTACGCGTGACTCGAAATTCTCGTGACACGCGTGAATCACTTGAGTCGTGAACAAAATCCAAAGCAACTTTCGTGAATGTGCGTGAATTGAACTAAAATAACTATGTCGTGCGTAAGAAACAAAAACCAGTGTCGTATATGTATATACATACATTTAACTCTGACTCGATCTGGACAAAATTTGTTAAACTTCTAACAAAAACTGTAGACATAAAATATCGGGTAATCCTAATATATATATATATATATATATATATATATATATATATATATATATAATTCAAAACCAAAATCTAGTTCGACAGCTCAATTAATTTAAGGTAACATACGAGTGTATTCGATGAATTAAATCTTTTTGTTTCTTACGCACGACACTGGTTTTTGTTTCTTACGCACGATATAGTTATTTTAGTTCAATTCACGCACATTCACGAAAGTTTCTTTGGATTTTGTTCACGACTCAAGTGATTCACGCGTGTCACGAGAATTTCGAGTCACGCGTACTTCTCTAATTCTGACACAAAACACATATTTGTGGCAAATTTCTAGATCCCAACACATTTGACGGATTTGATATGTTATGGAAAATGTGGATCTAGATTTTTCATACTTGTTTGTTTAAAACTGCGTTATGATCTTTTGAATGCAACAAATTTTATTTCGTAGAATTCGGTCAAAATTGTAAAACGATCATATATCATTGTTAAATAAATAATTATATTAAATATGTATAACAAGTATAAACGGCCGTAAGTTCGGCCAGGCCGAAGCTTATGTACCCTCCACCATGGATTGCGTAGAAACTTCTACTGAAGACTGTCATCCACAATCGAATTACTTGGCTTGCGGTAACACTTGCCGAAGGCAAGGTGTCTTAAAACCTCCTAACACCGTAATATATACCACATAATACATACGTGGTATATATTAAACTAAAAAAGGCCGATTAAATACGTATATAACTTAAGTTTAAAGTTTCTATAGAAATAAAATTTTGACAACATTTTCTATAGAAATAAAATTTGGAAAAAATTTTCTATAGAAATAAAATTTGGAAAAAATTTTCTATAGAAATAAAATTTTGACAAATTTTTCTATAGAAATAAAATTTTGACAACATTTTCTATAGAAATACAATTTGGAAAAAATTTTCTATAGAAATAAAATTTTGACAAAATTTTCTATAGAAATAAAATTTTGACAACATTTTCTATAGAAATAAAATATTGACAAAATTGTCTATAGAGATAACATTTTGACAATGCTTTCTATAAAAATTAAATCTTGGTAGATTATTTTTGGCTCGACTGGCAACCATGATTACGAACCGATATGGACCAATTTTTGTGAAATTGGAGATCGGCTATATATAACTATAGACCGATATGGACCAATTTTGGCATGGTTATTAGCGGCCTTATACTAACACCACGTTGAAAATTTCAACCGGATCGGATGAATTTTGCTCCTCCAAAAGGCTCCGGAGGACAAATCTGGGGATCGATTTATATGGGGGCTATATATAATTATGGACTGATATGGACCAATTCTTGCATGGTTGTTAGAGACCATATATTAACACCACGTACCAAATTTCAACCGGATCGGATGAATTTTGCTCCTCTAAGAGGCTCCGGAGTCAAATCTGGGGATCGGTTTATATGGGGCCTAGATATAATTATGGGCCGATGTTGACCAATTTTTGCATGGTTGTTAGACACAATATACTTACACCACGTACTAAATTTCAATCGGATCGGATGACTTTTGCTCCTCTAAGAGGCTCCGGAGTCACATCTGGGGATCGGTTTATATGGGGCCTATATATAATTATGGGCCGATGTTGACCAATTTTTGCATGGTCATTAGAGAACGTATACCAACACCATGTACCAAATTTCAGCCGGATCGGATGAAATTTGCTTCTCTTAGAGCAATCGCAAGCCAAATTTGGGGGTCCGTTTATATGGGGGCTATACGTAAAAGTGGACCGATATGGCCCATTTGCAATACCATCCGACCTACATCAATAACAACTACTTGTGCCAAGTTTCAAGTCGATAGCTTGTTTCGTTCGGAAATTAGCGTGATTTCAACAGGCGGACGGACGGACGGACGGACATGCTCAGATCGACTCAGAATTTCACCACGACCCAGAATATATATACTTTATGGGGTCTTAGAGCAATATTTCGATGTGTTACAAACGGAATGACAAAGTTAATATACCCCCATCCTATGGTGGAGGGTATAAAAATGAGGCCCCTTGTCATTGAGCTAAACACAGGACCGGAAAGCAGTTCAACACCTCAGGTCCAGTAAAGTACTAGTCCCTTGTGTTCAAAAATATATATCCGTACAATCCACTACGAGGCTTCTTGTATACGGTTCATGGTATTGGGTATTTAAGATTCGGGTCCATCGGCATCAGCACTATACACCACCCTTGGATAAAAGCGATGATAATATAAAAATCCAAACCAGCTGCCTTCAGTCCAAGTTTTTGACTAACATTTAATTTCTCTACAAGATCATAAACGACCGTATAAATCGGTT
Source organism: Haematobia irritans (assembly GCF_050003625.1). Taxonomy (NCBI): domain Eukaryota; kingdom Metazoa; phylum Arthropoda; class Insecta; order Diptera; family Muscidae; genus Haematobia; species Haematobia irritans. Next base: position 193,344,518 of record NC_134400.1, on the reverse strand, counting down.
AATAAATAACTCTATTTATTGGATGTAGAAAGGGCACGTTTCTCAAATAGATGGTCTTGAGCGCGTCATAACAACCATGATCTTCAGTTATTGTAATCCGATTCTTAGATCCGTTCATTTGTATTTTAATTTTTTTTTTTTGGTATCGAAAATTTTCAAATAAAATTTCCATATCCTGTTGAAGTTTCACTTTTAGCCTTTTTTTCAATTAGAGTTTCAATCAAATTTTGATTTGTTATTTCTTTACTATTTCGAAAGCACTAAAAATTGTCCTTAAAAGTCCTTATCACATTGAATTTTTGCACAAAATAAATGTATCCTTTGTATTCTACATCCTTCCGATGTTACTTACAAACTTGAACATTTTTGAATTTTTGTTTAAGGATTTCAAACGAAATTTTCGACTAACGTTTGGCAAACACGGATAGTTCTTTTGACTAAGAAAGCTAAATTGAATTTAAGTTACTAGTTCCCAATACCAATAGTATTTATAGCCGAAAAATTATGCCTACCATATGGGGACCATTTTTTGTTTGTTTTGTTTTTTATTCAATGCAAAATGAAAATTAACTCAGTACAAAATACAAAGGCAACACAGAAAAATTGAAATCTTATGAAAAATCTATAAAATCTAGCCAAAAAGCAGTAATAACAAAAACAACAACAACGGTCACATTCGCATCTCTCAAAAGGCCTACTTCTAAAAGGTGTGCTGAAATGTGGCCGAAATGTTTGCAACAAATACAACAGCACCAACAACACCAGCAACTACAAGGTGATGTTGCCAAGGCATCAAGTGTCATATGAGCAATATTTTAGGCCTGTTGTCAGCTGCCTTAGCCGCATGGGTCTATAACTATGCGCCTGCGCACATACTAATAACCCCAAACAACTAACCCCAAAAATCAGCTGTTGCACATGCGCATTGCTTTGCAAACAACAACAGCACCAACAACAAAAGCAGTTTAACACATGACATGAAATAAAAACACTTTTACTTTTGTCTTTCGTTCGACATTTTTTTTCTCGATCTCCCAACAATGTATCGCCACATCGTCAAGCACCTCCGGCTAGCGATCTGTGGCCATTGGACACCATTGTGCACGCATTAGTCTGCCTTTTTGCAAATGGTAACAAACTTTCAGACAAATCGCTATGAAGATCAATGCAAGTTTGGGAGTTTTTTTATTGCCATAGATTTTCCGAGATCACTCTTGAAAATATTACAATAAACCATGGATATGAGACGAATCTAGGGTACCCTATAAGCGAAAAACGTACGTCCTTACACTAATAGAAAAAAATACGTTTCCAAATCGTGAACGGATGGTAACAAATGAAACGCAAACGATCCACGGTTGCCACAGCTGGTAGAATTCTACCAAGCATGGTAGATTTTTTACTGTTTGCTAGTAGAATTCTTCATGTTTTGGTAGAATTTGCACAAAAGTTCTTTACAAACTTTTTAAAGGTATACAATTTTGACAAAATGTTTCTATAGGAATAAAATTTTGACAAAATTTCCTATAGAAATAATATTTTCAAAAATTTTTACACAATTTTCTATAGAAATAAAGTTTTGACACAATATTCTCTAGAAAAAAATGTTGGTAAAATTTTCTAAAAATTTTTACACAATTTTCAATTAAAACAAAATTTTTATAGAAATAAAATTTTGACAAAATTTTCCATAGAAATAATATGTTGGCAAAATTTTCTATAGAAATAAAATTTTGGCAAAATTTTCTATAGACATAAAGTTTTGACAAAATTTTCTATAGAAATAAAGTTTTGACAGACTTTTCTATAGAAATAAAATTTTTTTAATTATTGAAATTATAGAAATTATTAAATTATAGAAATAAAGTTTTCACAAAATTTTCTATAGAAATAAAATTTTTACAAAATTTTCTATAGAAAATAAATTTTGTCAAATTTCTATAGGAATAAAATTTAGACAAAATTTTCTATAGGAATACAATTTTGACAAAATTTTCTATAGAAATAAAGTTTTGACACAATTTTCTACAGAAATAAAATTTTGATAAAATTTTATAAAAATTTTTACACAATTTTCTATTAAAACAAAATTTTTTATAGATATACAATTTTGACAAAATTTTCTATAAGAATAAAATTTTGAGAAAATTTTGTATAAAAATTCTATAGACAATTATAGAGATAAAGTTTTGACAAAATTTTCTATAGAAAATAAATTTCGACAAATTTCTATAGGAATAAAATTTGGACAACATTTTTTATAGGATTAATTTTGACAAAATTTTCTATAGCAATACAATTTTTACACAATTTTCTATAGAAATAAATTTTTACACAATTTTATATTAAAACAAAATTTTTTATAGAAATAAAATTGTGAAAAATTTTCTATAGAAATAAAATTTTGGCAAAATTTTCTATAGAAATAAAGTTTTGACAAAATTTTCTTTAGAAATAAAGTTTTGACAAACTTTTCTATAGAAATAAAGTTTTGACAAACTTTTCTCTAGAAATAAAATTTTTAAAGAAATAAAATTTTCACAAAATTTTCTATAGAAATTTTAAAGACAATTATAGAAATAAAGTTTTGACAAAATTTTCTTTAGAAATAAAATTTTCACAAAATTTTCTATAGAAATTCTATAGACAATTATAGAAATAAAGTTTTGACAAAATTTTCTATAGAAAATAAATTTTGACAAATGTCTATAGGAATAAAATTTTGACAATATATTCTATAGAAATAAAATTTTGACAAAATTTTCTATAGAGATAAAATTTGGACAAAATTTTCTATAGAGATAAAATTTGGACAAAATTTTCTGTAGAGATAAAATTTGGACAAAATTTTCTATAGACAAAAATTTCTACAGAAATCAAATTGACAAAATTTTCTATAGAAATAAACTTTTGACAAAATTTTCTTAAAAAAATAAAATTTTCACAAAATTTTCTGTATAAATAAAATTTTGACAAAATTTTCTATAGAAATAAAGTTTTGGCAAAATTTTCTATAGGTATACAATTTTAACAAAATTTTGTATAGAAATAAAATTTTAACAAATTAGTTTATGAAATAAAATATTATTTTGTAGATTGGTCGCATTTTTGATGTTCATACATAGCAAAAAAATTCACAAAATTTTCTATACAAATAAAATTTTATTTCTATAGAAAATTTTCTCAAAATTTTATTTTTATTGAAAATTTTTTCAAAGTTTTATTTTATATAGAAAATTTTGTTAAAATTTTATACTATAGAAAATTTTGTCCAAATTTTATCTTTATAGAAAATTTTGTCCAAATTTTATAAAATTTTCTATAGAAAATAAATGTTGACAAAATTTTCAAATTTCCAAATTTTATCTCTATAGAAAATTTTGTCCAAATTTTATAAAATTTTCTATAGAAAATAAATGTTGACAAAATTTTCTATAGAAATAAAATTTTGACAAAATTTTCTATAGAAATAAAATTTTGACAAAATTTTCTATAGAAATAAAATTTTGACAAAATTTTCTGTAGAAATAAAATTTTTTTAAAGAAATTTTCTATAGAGATAAAATTTGGACAAAATTTTCTATAGAGATAAAATTTGGACAAAACTTTTTATAGAAATAAAATTTTGACAAAATTTTCTATAGACAAAAATTTCTATAGAAATAAAATTGACAAAATTTTCTGTAGAAATGAAAATTTTCTGTATAAATAAAATTTTGACAAAATTTTCTATAGAAATAAAGTTTTGGCAAAATTTTCTATAGGTATACAATTTTAACAAAATTTTGTATAGAAATAAAATTTTAACAAATTAGTTTATGAAATAAAATATTATTTTGTAGATTGGTCGCATTTTTGATGTTCATACATAGCAAAAAAATTCACAAAATTTTCTATACAAATAAAATTTTATTTCTATAGAAAATTTTCTCAAAATTTTATTTTTATTGAAAATTTTTTCAAAGTTTTATTTTATTTGGACAAAATTTTCTATAGAGATAAAATTTGGACAAAATTTTCTTTAGAGATAAAATTTGGACAAAACTTTTTATAGAAATAAAATTTTGACAAAATTTTCTATAGACAAAAATTTCTATAGAAATGAAATTGACAAAATTTTCTGTAGAAATGAAAGTTTGACAAAATTTTCTATAAAATAAAAATTTTGACAAAATTTTCTAAAAAATAAAATTTTCACAAAATTTTCTGTAGAAATATAATTTTCACAAAATTTTCTTTTTTTTTCACAATTGTCTATTAAAATAAAAAATTTTATAGAAATAAAGTTTTGACAAAATTTTCTACAGAAATAAAATTTTGAAAAAATTTTCTATAGAAATAAAATTTTGACAAAATTTTCTATAGAAATAAAATTTTCACAAAATTTTCTATAGACAAAATTTTTTATAGAAAATAAATTTTGACAAATTTCTAAAAGAAATAGAAAAAGGACAAAATTTTCTATAGGTATACAATTTTGACAAAATTTTCTATAGAAATAAAATTTTGACAAAATTTTCTATAGAGATAAAATTTGGACAAAATTTTCTATAGAAATAAAATTTTGACAAAATTTTCTATAGACAAAAATTTCTATAGAAATAAAATTGACAAAATTTTCTATAGAAATGAAAGTTTGACAAAATTTTCTATAAAATAAAAATTTTGACAAAATTTTCTAAAAAAAATAAAATTTTCACAAAATTTTTTGTAGAAATATAATTTTCACAAAATTGTCTATAGAAATTAAGCTTTGACAAAATTTTTTATAGAAAATAAATTTTGACAAATTTCTAAAAGAATAAAATTTGGACAACATTTTCTATAGGTATACAATTTTGACAAAATTTTCTATAGAAATAAAATTTTGACAAAATTTTGTATAGAAATAAAATTTAGACAAAATTTTCTATAGGAATAAAATTTTGACAAAATTTTCTTTTTTTTTCACAATTGTCTATTAAAATAAAAATTTTTATAGAAATAAAATTTTGACAAAATTTTCTACAGAAATAAAATTTTGAAAAAACTTTCTATAGAAATAAAATTTTGACAAAATTTTCTATAGAATAAAATTTTCACAAAATTTTCTATAGAAATTCTATAGACAATTATAGAAATAAAATTTTGACAAAATTTTCTATAGAAACTAAATTTTGGCAAAATACTATGGAAATAAAATTTTGACAAAATTTTTTATAGAAATAAAATTTTGACAAAATCTTCTATAGAAATAAAATGTTTACACAATTTTCTATAGAAATAAAATTTTGGCAAAATTTTCTATGGAAATAAAGTTTTGGCAAAATTTTCTATAGAAATAAAGTTTTCACAAAATTTTCTATAGAAATAAAATTTTGATAAAATTTTCTATAGAAGTTAAATATTGACAAAAGATTCTACAGAAATAAAATTTTATTTTTGGTTTTAGTCCAGCTCAAGGTCATTAATGAAAAAACTCCAGATGTTTTTTATTCGAGTTTTACTTTATTGAAGCCAATATTTCGATTTGACATCGTCAATCTTCATCAGGACCAGGTACTAAACATATATATATATAACAAAAATATCACATTTTTATTTTCACATTACAACCATTTAAGTGTGTAATAATTACATTAAATAAAACAAGAGTGAAATTGCACTTTACTGTTTTATGACACCTTACTGACTAACTTTCGTTGTCGATCTCTGCTTTTTATAACGATTTCCCTGTATATGTGTGAGCATCCATCTATATCCGTTTTGTAATTAAGTCTCTTCTCCGATGGAACGTCAATAATATGTAGCATTTCTAAAGTGAATCTCTTATTATGGTGTCTCTCTTCAGCTAAAATGTCAACTTGGGTCAAATTTGGTTTATGTCCAGGCAATGCACAGTGGGCAGCGAGTGCAGTTTTTTGTTCCAAAGGACGATCAATAGCCTTTACGTCAGATTTGTGACCTGATAGTCTAGTTTTAAGTTTCGTTTTTGTTGTGCCAACATATATTTTATTACATGTGTTCAACTCGTCGCCGTTGCATTTAATCTTATAAACCACATCCGACTTTTCTTCCGTTTTTAACTTAGATTTCGTCCTACTATAAAGTTCATTGACTGTGCGATGTGTCTTCTCGGCTAACTGGAATTTTTCTTTGTCAAATATATTTGAATTCTTCAGCCTTTCCGTGAAGCCTGGTATGTATGTGACTGAAATATACTTTTTCGGGTCCTCCAATCGAGTTACTTTGTCCTCCTTTACATATTTAACTAATTGTTGTATAGTGCGAGTTGGAAACTCATTTTTATGTAAAATGTCTCCTATGCGTTTGATGTTTTTCTCGTAGAAATCCTCATCACTTATAGAAATAAAATTTTGACAAAATTTTCTATAGACAAAAATTTCTATAGAAATCAAATTGACAAAATTTTCTATAGAAATAAACTTTTGACAAAATTTTCTTAAAAAAATAAAATTTTCACAAAATTTTCTGTATAAATAAAATAAAGTTTTGACAAAATTTTCTATAGGTATACAATTTTGACAAAATTTTGTATAGAAATAAAATTTTTACTCAATTTTCTATTAAAACAAAATTTTTACAACATTTTCTATAGAAATAAAATTTTAACAATTTTTTTTATGAAATAAAATATTAGTTTGTAGATTGGTCGAATTTTTGATGTTCATACATAGAAAAAAATTCACAAAATTTTCTATGCAAATAAAATTTTATTTCTATAGAAAATTTTCTCAAAATTTTATTTTTATTGAAAATTTTTTCAAAATTTTATTTTATATAGAAAATTTTGTTAAAATTTTATACTATAGAAAATTTTGTCCAAAATAAAATTTATAAAATAAATTTTGACAAATTTCTATAGAAATAAGATTTTGACAAAATTTTCAATAGAAATAAAATTTTGACAAAATTTTCTATAGAGATAAAATTTGGACAAAATTTTCTATAGAGATAAAATTTAGACAAAACTTTTTATAGAAATAAAATTTTAATTTTCTATAGACAAAAATTTCTATAGAAATAAAATTGACAAAATTTTCTATAGAAATGAAAGTTTGACAAAAGTTTCTATAGAAATAAAATTTTGACAAAATTTTCTTAAAAAAAATAAAATTTTCACAAAATTTTCTGTAGAAATATAATTTTCACAAAATTGTCTATAGAAATTAAGCTTTTGCCAAAATTTTTATAGAAAATAAATTTTGACAAATTTCTAAAAGAAAAAAATTTGGACAAAATTTTCTATAGGTATACAATTTTGACAAAATTTTCTATAGAAATAAAATTTTGACAAAATTTTCTATAGAAATAAAATTTTACACAATTTTCTATTAAAACAAAATTTTTACAACATTTTCTATAGAAATAAATTTTAACACATTTTTTTTATGAAATAAAATATTATTTTGTAGATTGGTTGATGTTCATAAATAGAAAAAAATTCACAAAATTTTCTATGCAAATAAAATTTTATTTCTATAGAAAATTTTCTCAAAATTGTATTTCTGGAGACTTTTTTTCAAATTTTATTTCTATAGAAAATTTTGACAAAATTTTTTTCTATAGAAAATTTTGACAAAATTTTATTTCTATAGACAATTTTGACAAAATTTGATTTCTATAGACAATTTTGTTAAAATGTTATTTCTATAGAACTTTTTGTATTTATTTTATTACTATAGAAAATTTTGCCAATACATTATTTCTTTAGAAAATTTGGTTTAAAATTTTTTTGTCAAAATTTTATTTCTACAGAAAATTTTGTCAACATTTTATTTCTATAGAAAATATTGTCAAAATTTTATTTCTATTGACACTTTTGTCAAAATTTTATTTCTATAGAAAATTTTGTCAACATTTTATTTTTATTGAACATTTTTTCAAAGGTTTATTATATATAGAAAATTTTGTTCAAATTTTTTCAAAATTTTATTTCTATAGAAAATTTTGTCAAGAGCGTATTTCTATGAAAATTTTGTCAACATTTTATTTCTATGAAAATTTTGTCAAAATATTATTTCTATGAATATTTTGTCAAAATTTTATTACGACCTATCTAGCTACTTCTGGTGGTCAAAGATATTTATCTTCTATGGTTTAAGCTATTTATATTAAGTACGTTGCAAATAGAGTTATGTAAATGGCCTTAGCTCATACTGTGATGTAGGGTATTTAAATCAGGTGGAGTATTTTTATTTTTTTGCCTTCTCTTAATGGAGTCTTTAATTTATTCGTTTTTTGTTTTCGTTTTTTTTTTTTTTTGCGGTGAATCAGAATAATGTCATTTATTCCATTTTTTTTTTATATTTTCGTAGTTTTTCTAAATTAGTTAGAGAGTGATTTAAATTATTTTAATTATGGTCTCGTTAAAAAATGTCCCCATACCATATTGAGATAAAAAATATTTTGAAAAATTTTATAATAAAGTTAATCGTATTGAAGTGTTGGTTTTCGTGTAGTTCTGCTCTCTATTTTATACCATATACGAAACATCAATGCCTATTTGTAAAGGATTTATTAATAAAATGGTGAATTATTATCACAATTTCAAAGACACTACACTGAAAAAACAGTGAACCCTTTTTCATTGCAAAATGAACTAAACTGTAGTAATATTGACCATGATATAGTCCTTAAGAATTTTTCTGCTTGTCTAGTTTAAAAAATACGATATATATACCCCTACCAAATTAAAAGGCCTGTATTAATTTGGTTAACTTGACTATTTTTTGGGACACCCGATAATAAATTTCGTTAACATTCTCTTTAAAATGTCGATAAATAAATTATGATACCTTCACCACTACCTTGGTACAGGGTATAATAAGTTTGTGCATTTGTATGTAACGCCAAGAAGGAAAAGTCTGAGACCCATCGTTTCGTATACCGATCGTCTTAGAATTAAATTCTGAGTCGATTTAGCGATGCCCGTCTATCTGTATATCTGTCCGTCCGTCTGTGTGTCTGTCCATATATTTTTGTGCGCAAAGTACAGGTCGCAGTTTAAGTCCGATCGTCCTCAAATTTGGCATAGGGTTGTTTTTTTTGGCAACAAAGACAATCGCTATTGATTTGAAAAAAATCGGTTCAGATTTAGATATAGCTGTCATATATATTTATCCCCGATCTGGTTTCGTGTTTATCAACCGATGTTCTTCAAATTCCGTATATCCGAATATTTTATGAGTCTCGAAAAACCAAATCGGTTCAGATTTAGATATAGCTCCCATATATCCTTCGTCCGATTTAGACTCATATGGCAACAGAGGCCAAAGTTTAGTAGCGATTTTCGTGAAATTTTGCACAGAGAGTAGAATTGACATTCTACCAATGCTTGCTAAATTTGATTGAAATCGGTTCAGATTTAGATATACCTCCCATATATATATATATATATATATATATATATATATATATATATATATATACATATATATATATATATATATATATATATATATATATATATATATATATATATATATATATATATATATATATATATATATATATATATATATATATATATATATATATATATATATATATATATATATATATATATATATATATATATATATATATATTATATATATATATATATATATATATATATATATCTATATATATATATATATATATATATATATATATATATATATATATATATATATATATATATATATATATATATATATATATATATATATATATATATATATATATATATATATATATATATATATTATATATATATATATATATATATATAATATATATATATATATATATATATATATATATATATATATATATATATATATATATATATATATATATATCTTTCGTCCGATTTCCACTTATATGGCCTCAACAGCCCGAGTTTTGCCCTGAATTGTTTCAAATTATGCACAAGGAGTACGTTTAACAGTATCAGTAAGTGTGCCAAATTTGGTTGAAATCGGTTAAGATTTAGATATAGTTCCCATATATATCATTCGCCTGATTTACACTCAAATGACCACGGGGGCCAAAGTTAAACTCCCAATTACGTGAAATTTTGCAGAAATAGCAGAATTATTATTCTAACTATACATGTCAAATTTAGTCGAAATCGGTTCAGATTATATGTAACTCCTATATATACGTTCACCAGAGTTGGGGAAATATGGTAGACTATTTCATATTTTAGACCCATTTTCAATGGAATTTTCCTTCAATTGACTGGATAGTTTCCACAGAGAATTTATTTAATATGATATTTAAGTGTGCCAAGTTTGATCTAATTTGGTTTAGATTTAGATAAAGCCTCCATATATTCATCAGGGCCTCTGGTTAGTTGTTCTGAGCTTTATTTCAAAGAGAACGAGCAGGAGGAGGCTCTGGGACAAAGCGGACCGCATGGGAAGGAAGAAGTTGGAAAGATCAGATCGAGGAATCAATTTCAATTAATTCGATTGTGGATGACAGTCTTTCGTAGAAGTTTCTACGCAATCAATGGTGGAGGGTACATAAGATTCGACCTGGCCGAACTTACGGACGTATATACTTGTTACACGCTATTTTGGTTCAAATTCAATAATAAGCAATCATTCCATATTTATTTCGTGCCCATCAAATGTACAAACGAAGACATCATGTAACTGCAAATAAAAATAAATGATACCCTATAGCAAAATGCAGAACAAAAACCAGGTAAATTTTTATACCCTCCACCATAGGATGGGGGTATATTAACTTTGTCATTCCGTTTGTAACACATCGATCCTCTAAGAGAAGCAAATTTCAACCGATCCGGCTGAAATTTTGTACATGGTGTTAGTATATGGCCTCTAACAACTATGCAAATATTGGTCCCCATCGGTCCATAATTATATATAGCCCCCATATAAACCGATCCCCGGAGTTGGCTTGCCGAGCCTCTAAGAAAAGAAAATTTCATCCGATCCGGCTGAAATTTGGTATGTGGTGTTAATTTCTACGCAATCTATGGTGGAGGGTACATAAGATTCGGCCTGGCCTAACTTACGGACGTATATACTTGTTACACGCTATTTTGGTTCTAATTCAATAATAAGTAATCATTCCATATTTATTTCGTGCCCATCAAATGTACAAACGAAGACATCATGTAACTTCAAATAAAAACAAGTATATACATCCGTAAGTTCGGCCAGGCCGAAGCTTATGTACCCTCCACCATGGATTGCGTAGAAACTTCTACTGAAGACTGTCATCCACAATCGAATTACTTGGGTTGCGGTAACACTTGCCGAGGGCAAGGTGTCTTAGAACCTCCTAACACCGTAATATGTACCACATAATCCATACGTGGTATATATTAAACTAAACAAGTATATACGGCCGTAAGTTCGGCCAGGCCGAATCTTATGTACCCTCCACCATGGATTGCGTAGGAACTTCTACTAAAGGCTGTCATCCACAATCGAATTACTTGGGTTGCGATAACACTTCCCGATGGCAAGTTATCGTAAAACTTTTTAACACTGTCTTCTAAATTGTAAGTTAGCCCATACGGGGTATATATTAAACAAAAAAAGGCCGATTAAATACGTATATAATATAGTTTGACAAAATTTTCTATAGAAATAAAAACTTGACAAAATTTTCTATAGAAATAAACGTTTGACAAAACTTTCTATAGAAATGAAATTTTGACACAACTTTCTATAGTAATAAAATTTGACAAAATTTTCTATGGAAATAAAGTTTTGGTAGATTATATTTGGCGATATGGACCAATTTTTGTGTAATAAGTCATCGGCTATATATAACTAAAGACCGATATTGACCAATTTTTACATGGCTGTTAGAGGCCATATATTGACAAAATGTACCAAATTTCAACCGCATCGGATGACTTTTGCTATATATAATTATGGACCGATATGGACCAATTTTTGCATGGTTGTTAGATACCATATACCAAACACCATGTACCAAATTTCAACTGGATCGGATGAATTTCGCTCCTCCAAGAGGCTCCTGAGGTCAAATCTGGGGATCGGTTTATATGGGAGCTATATATAATTATGAACCGATATGGACCAATTTTTCCATGGTTGTTAGAGACTATATACTAACACCACGTACTAAATTTCAATTGGATCGGATGAATTTTGCTCCTCCAAGAGGCTCCGGAGTTCAAATCTGGGGATCGGTTTATATGGGAGCTATATATAATTATGAACCGATATGGACCAATTTTTGCATGGTTGTTAGAGGCCGTATACTAACATCAGGTACCAAATTTCAACAGGATCGGATGAATTTTGCCCCTCAATGAAGCTCCGGAGGTCAAATCTGGGGATCGGTTTATATGGGGGCTATATATAATTATGGACCGATATGGACCAATTTTTGCATGGTTGTTAGAGACCGTATACTAACATCAGGTACCACATTTCAACCGGATCGGATGAATTTTTCCCCTCCAAGAGGCTCCGGAGGTCAAATTTGGGGATCGGTTTATATGGGGGCTATATATAGTTATGGACCGACATGGACAAATTTTTGCATGGGTGTTAGAGACCGTATACTAAGACCACGTACTAAATTTCAACCGGATCGGATGAATTTTACTCCTCCAAGAGGCTCCGGAGATCAATTCTGGGGAACGGTTTATATGGGGGCTATATATAATTATGGACCGATATGGACCAATTCTTGCGTGTTTGTTAGAGACGACATTCTAACACCATGTTCCAAATTTCAACCGGATCGGATGAATTTTGCTCCTCCAAGAGGCTCCGGAGGACAAATCTGGGAATAGATTTAAATGGAGGCCATATATAATTATGGACCGATATGGACCAATTTTTGCATGGTCATTAGAGACCATATACTTACACCATGTACCAAATTTCAGCCGGATCGGATGAAATTTTCGTTTCTTAGTGGCTCCGCAAGCCAAATCGGGGGATTGGTTTATATGGGGGCTATATATAATTATGAACCGATATGGACCAATTTTTGCACTGTTGTTAGAGACCATTTACTAACACCATGTACCAAATTTCAGCCCGATATGATGAAATTTGCTTCTCTTAGAGAGATCGCAAGCCAAATTTGGGGGTCCGTTTATATGGGGGCTATACGTAAAAGTGGACCGATATGGACCAATTTTTGCATGGTGGTTAGAGACCATATACTAACGCCATGTATCAAATTTTAAACGGATCAGATGAAATTTGCTTCTCTTAGAGCAATCGCAAGCCAAATTTGGGGGTCCGTTTATATGGTCCTACATCAATAACAACTACTTGTGCCAAGTTTCAAGTCGATAGCTTGTTTCGTTCGGAAGCTAGCGTGATTTTAACAGACGGACGGACGGACGGACATGCTCAGATCGACTCAGAATTTCACCACGACCCAGAATATATATACTTTATGGTGTCTTAGAGCAATATTTCGATGTGTTACAAACGGAAAGACAAAGTTATTATACCCCCATCCTATGATGGTGGTATGATATTTAACAACCATGCCAAAAGTGGTCCATATCAGTCCATAATCATCATCCGACTCAGTTGAAATTTGGTACATTGTGCTAGTATATGGCCATTAAGAACCATGCCTAACTAGGTTCATATCGGTCTATAGTTAGTTATAGCCCTCAGATAAATCGATCCCCAATCAAACAAAAATTGGTCCATATCAAGTTCATAATTGTATATAGCCCCCATATGAGTGACCCCCATATTTTAATTCTGGCTCCCTACGTACCGTGCAAAAGTCCATATCGATTCGTAATTATTTGTAGACTTACCTACACATAAGTTTTTTGTCTAATATATACCACGAATGGGCTAACTCACAATTTAGAAAACGATGTTAAGAAGTTTTAAGATCCCAAAACCGAAGTAATTCGATTGTGGATGACAGTCTTTCGTAGAAGTTTCTACGCAATCCATGGTGGAGGGTACATAAGATTCGGCCTGGCCGAACTTACGGCCATATATCAATTACACTTCCCTTTTTTGTGTTCCCATAAAACCGCGTGCCACTTCTGAATAAATAAATTAACACAATAATTCCGTATTCTCCGTCAATTCCAAGCAACAATCAAAACACGACTGATGCGCAAAATGAAAATCGTGTGTACCTGATCAATGTTTTTATAAAATTCGTTTCGCTGCCAAAAAGTTAAAAATTAAATGGTCACGAAAAAAATGTACATGGTTTTTATGACCATGTAATGATTCTAGACATATGCAAAAAGTCAAAAAATTGAATTGTCAGGTACATGATTTTCACGACCATGTAATGGTCTCAAATTCTATCATTTAAATGATAGAACATGTTTGCGGCATTTGAGAACCATTTAAGTGCTTATTGCCACCATACATTTTTCACGGCTAGAAAATTATTTTAACAAAGATAAAATACATGGTTTTTGCGACAATTGCATGATCTATATAAGAATTAAACCGATGCGGCAAACCATGTCCAAACATGTTTTTTCTGTGCGTGTATATTCTTACATCAAGTATTGTGGCTAAGTACTTAACGAATCTCCTATGTACACCCAGAGAAGGAATATGATCACCTCAAACATGTTTCAAGAGCAAAATATTATTTTTGTGTGGTGACCATGTAACATTTTTATCGCAACCATTTTATTTTCTCGAAAATTATGTATCTGTTTTTGGAAAGCATTTTATGTTTGGCGAGAACACAACATTTTTGCGAAAACCATGTTACATGGTCACCACCCAAAAATAATATTTTGCTCTTAAAACATGTTTCAGGTGATCATATTCCTTCTCTGGGTGTGCGTGTACTTGTAGTGTTGCTACATTTCCCCTTAAGAATGTATTCTATAGCACATGTTTGTCCTTCTCCAACATTAGAGAAATTTTGTAAAAGGACCCAAGACCAATAAAAAGTAACAATTTAGTTTATTTTCTAATTTTTATTTTCAACAGTATTCAAGATAATAATCGACAACAAATCTTTAATAACAAAAAAAAAATATCTTTACAGTCCACATACGTTCAAATCCAATCTCTTCTCTCTTTCTCTCAATCTCCCTTTAATTTGTGTTTTTCTCCAAAAATACTGTTTACTAAACAACGAGCAGGTTTGTCCTCGTTCATATTAACAGGACTTACCAGCCATGGCCGTATCCCAAACCATGACCACCTAAGGCCAAACCATGACCACCTAAAGCCAAGCCATGGCCACCTAAAGCATAACCATGACCACCTAAAGCCAAGCCATGGCCACCGCCATAGCCTAATCCATGACCCAAGCTTAAGGCAGGAGCAGCATAGCTAATTTTGGCAATTGGTGCAGCATAAGAGATGGCAGGAGCAGCTGCAATTTTTGTAATGGCAGGAGCTGCATAGGAATGGGAAATAGCCGGAGCATGAGCTATGGAGATTGCAGGAGCTGCAGCAATGGCATGGCCACCGCCAAGATAACCATGGCCAAGACCACCACCACCACCCAAATAGCCAGGAGCGGCAGCAGCGCTAGCAACTAAAGCAAGAGTGACGAGAACCTACAAAATTAAATAGAAAAAATAATATTTCACATCAATAAAATATATACATATGTACATAAATAAAATTGATTTATTTTCGTTTAATTTGGTGTTTAAAAATAATGACAAAAAAAATACCCAAAATAGGTGTTGCCAATTTCATTCCATTATCAATGAAATTTTCATAACAACAATCAGGGTTATAATGGTGAAGGACATACTAGATAGGGTCACGAAAAAAAGTTGATGCGGTCACCCCCCAGTTTTGTAGCATATTCGAAGACAATTTCAGAACACCAAAACTTTTTTTTTTCGAGCACACTACGACCCCCCGAAATACAATTTATTGTGCTGTGTTGTCATTTGAAGTAGAGGTGTGCACGTGAGTAATATTTTGCTCACGATCACGCACAGTCACGACGGAAAAATCTTATTCACGCACACTCACGAACGATATTTTTTGGTAGGACTCACGCTCGCGCACGCTCACGAAAAGAAAATGTGTACTCACGCACACACACGCACGAAAATTTTTTAAATGTCGTGACTCACGAAAAATATCGTGACTCACGAAAAATGTCGTGACTCGCTAAAAACCGTGTGACCCACGAAAAATTTTATGAGTAATTTACCTACAGAACCTGACTGGAAACATGAGTATGATTAAAATTGAGAGCGTTACAAAACTTTTAACACTTAGGATATCACAAAAATTATAAACGAACTCAACTCCTAAGCATTTTATGTTGGTAAGCGGGATTATTTTCGCGAGCGTGTTTTTCCGTAATTCGTTACTCACGCTCGCTCACGAAGATATTATTTTCGTGAATCACGCACGACATTAGGTTGGTTAATCACGCTCACGCACACTCGCTTCGTATATCCCTATGATGCCCATTTCTGATAACCATTATAAAGATCTTAACAAAATATGAAACTTTTGCTTTTGAAGTATTTACTTTCATAAACAAAAAAGTTACAGAGATTTTAAAAAGTCAATAGGTCACATACATACATATTGTATATTAGGATCTCATTTGTCGCTTTTCTTTTGATATAGATATAGATAAATAAAGCTATTCAAATGCCAGTTTAAAAATCCAAGTTATATTTATACTTCAAAGTAAACAAAAAAAATCTAAATTAAACAAGTATATACGGCCGTAAGTTCGGCCAGGCCGAAGCTTATGTACCCTCTATCATGGATTGCGTAGAAACTTCATCTAAACACTACCATCCACAATCGAATTACTTAAGTTGCGGTAACGCTTGCCGATGGCAAGGTATCTTAAAACCTCCTAACACCATCTTCTAAATTGTATGTCCATACGTGGTATATATTAAATCAAAAAAGATCGATACAATACGTATATAATTCAGTTTGACAAAGTAGACATAAAATTTTGACAAAATTTTCTACAGAAAGAAAATATTAAAAAATTTTCGATGGAAATAAACTTTTCACAAAATTTTCTATAGAAATAAAAATTTTGACAAAATTTTCTATAGAAAGAAAATTTTGACAAAAATTTCTACAGAAATTAAATTTTAACAAAATTTTCTATAGAAATAAACTTTTGAGTCAAAAAAATTTGTTAAAATTTAGAAAATTTTGTTAAAATTTAATTTCTGTAGAAATTTTTGTCAAAATTTTCTTTCTATAGAAAGTTTTGACAAAATTTTCTATAGAAATAAAATCTTGGTCGATTATTTTTGGCTCGAGTGGCAACTATGATTATGAACCGAATAAAATTTGAACAAAATTTTCTATAGCAATAAAATTTTGACAAAATTTTGTATAGAAATATAATTTTGACAATGATGAAAATATTATTATGAACCGAATAAAATTTTAACAAAGTTTTCTCTAGAAATAAAATTTTGACAACATTTTGTATAGAAATAAAATTTTGGTAGATTATTTTTGGCTCTAGTGGCAACCATGATTATGAACCGATATGGACCAATTTTTGTGTGATTGGACCAATTTTGGTATGGTTGTTAGCGACCATATACTAACACCACGTTCCTACTTTGAACAGGATCGGATGAATTTTGCTCCTCCAAGAGGCTCCGGAGGTCAAATCTGAAGAACGCTTTATATGGGGGCTATATATAATTATGGACCGATATGGACCATGTTCCAAATTACAACCGGATTGGATGAAATTTGCTTCCCTTTGAGGCTCCGCAAGCCAAAATCTGGGGATCGGTTTATATGGGGGCTATATATAATTATGGACCGATGTGGACCAATTTGTGCACGGTTGTTAGATACCATATACCAACATCATGTACCAAATTTCAGCCGGATCGGATGAAATTTGCTTCTCTTTGAGGCTCCGCAAGCCAAAATCTGGGGATCGGTTTATATGGGGGCTATATATAATTATGGACCGATGTGGACCAATTTTTGCACGGTTGTTAGAGACCATATACCAACATCATGTACCAAATTTCAGCCGGATCGGATGAAATTTGCTTCTCTTTGAGGCTCCGCAAGCCAAAATCTGGGGATCGGTTTATATGGGGGCTATATATAATTATGGACCGATGTGGACCAATTTTTGCACGGTTGTTAGAGACCATATACCAACACCATATACCAAATTTCAGACGGATCGGATGAAATATGCTTCTTTTAGAGGCTCCACAAGCCAAATCTGAGGGTCCTTTTATATGAAGGCTATACGTAAAAGTGGACCGATATGGCCCATTTTCAATACCATCCGACCTACATCGATAACAACTACTTGTGCGAAGTTTCAAGTCGATAGCTTGTTCAGTTCGGAAGTTAGCGTGATTTCAACAGACGGACGGACGGACGGACATGCTTAGATCGACTCAGAATTTCACCACGACCCAGAATATATATACTTTATGGGGTCTTAGAGCAATATTTCGATGTGTTACAAACGGAATGACAAAGTTAATATACCCCCATCCTATGATGGAGGGTATAAAAAATAAACAAGTAAGGAAAGTCCAAAGTCGGGCGGGGCCGACTATATTATACCCTGCACCACTTTGTAGATCTAAATTTTCGATACCATATCACATCCGTCAAATGTGTTGGGGGCTATATATAAAGGTTTGTCCCAAATACATACATTTAAATATCACTCGATCTGGACAGAATTTGATAGACTTCTACAAAATCTATAGACTCAAAATTTAAGTCGGCTAACGTTCTTGGGCGGAACACAATGTTAGTAAAATAATGCGCCACGGTGTGGCGTAGGGTATAAATATGGGAAACATTTAAATCTGAAGCAATTTTAAGGAAACTTCGCAAAAGTTTTTTTATGATTATCGCTCGATATATATGTATTTGATGATAAGGAAAATTACAGTCCTTTTTACAAGTTTTCGACTAAGCAGAGGCGAATTTAAAAGGGAAAATATTGGTATTTTGACCATTTTTGTCGAAATCAGAAAAAAATGTATATGGGAGCTATATCTAAATCTGAACCGATTTCAACAAATTGGGCGCGCATAGCTACAATGCTAATTCTACTCCCTGTGCAAAAATTTCAACTAAATCGGAGTAAAAAATTTGCCTCTGTGGTCATATGAATGTAAATCGGGCGAAAGCTATATATGGGAGCTATATGTAAATCTGTCCGATTTCAATCAAATTTGGCACGCATAGCTACAATGCTAAATCTACTCCTTGTGCAAAATTTCAACCAAATTGGACCAAAAAATCTGGCTATTAGAACCATATTAGTCCATATCGGGCGAAAGATATATATGGGAGCTATATCTAAATCTGAACCGATTTCAATCAAATTTTGCACACTTAATTGCACTACTAATTGTACTCCTAGTGCAAAATTTCAAACAAATTGGGCCAAAACTCTGGCTTCTAGGACCATATTAGTCCAAAAAACTCTGGCTTCTAGGACCATATTAGTCCATATCGGGCGAAAGATATATATGGAAGCTATATCTAAATCTGAATAGATTTCAGCCAAATTTGGCACGCACAGCTACAATGCTAAATCTACTCCCTGTGGAAAATTTCAACCAAATTGGACCAAAAATCTGGCTATTAGAACCATATTAGTCCATATCGGGCGAAAGATATATATGGAAGCTATATCTAAGTCTGAACCGATTTCAATCAAATTTTGCACGCTTAACTGCACTACTAATTGTACTCCTAGTGCAAAATTTCAAACAAATTGGGCCAAAACTCTGGCTTCTAGGACCATATTAGTCCATATCGGGCGAAAGATATATATGGGAGCTATATCTAAATCTGAATCGATTTCAATCAAATTTGGCACGCATAGCTACAATGCTAAATCTACTCCCTGTGCAAAATTTCAACCAAATTGGACCAAAAATTTGGCTATTAGAACCATATTAGTCCATATCGGGCGAAAGATATATATTGGAGCTATATATAAATCTGAACCGATTTCAATCAAATTTTGTACACTTAACTATATTACTAATTGTACTCCTAGTGCAAAATTTCAACCAAATTCGACCAAAAATTTGGCTTCTGGGGCCATATAAGTCCATATCGGGCGAAAGATATATATGGGAGCTATATCTAAATCTGAACCGATTTCAATCGAATTTTGCACACTTAACTATACGACTAAGTGTTATGTATGTAGAAAATTTCAAGCAAATCGCTATAAAACTCTGGCTGCTGGTTCCATATTAGTGCATATCGGGCGAAAGATATATATGGGAGCTATATCTAAATCTGAACCGATTTCTTCCAATAGGGTTCTATTCTGATCCAAATTAGAAACATCTGCCAAATTTGAAGGCGATTGGACTTAAATTGCGACCCAGACTATGATCACAAAAATGTGTTCACACACAGACGGACGGACGGACAGACGGACATGGTTATATCGACCTGAGCATTATTGCCAAAGACACCATGTGTCTATCTCGTCTCCTTCTGGGTGTTACAAACATATGCACTAAATTATAATACCCTGTTCCACAGTGTGGCGCAGGGTATAATAACTTTGAACCCTCATTATCAAAACGTTATCCAGCAATACTATAAAAATTCCAAAGAAGTAAGTATTATCCGGAAATAGTACACAATTTGGACATCTCTAATGAATTTTATATGGACTTATTATCCCAGCAAAAAAGGAATAGCAAAAAAAATGGATCCGGAAGTAATGCAAAATTGGCGTAGAAGCAATGAATTTAACATGGACTTGCCTTTATTTCAACAACACAGGATGGTTTATTAATTCAAATTTTTTAACTCCCATTTTCAGCCACAGTGTGGCGCAGGGTATAAAATAGAATAGAACCCTATTGATTTTGGAAGAAATCGGTTCAGATTTAGATATAGCTCCCATATATATATTTCGCCCGATATGGACTTATATGGCCCCAGAAGCCAGAGTTTATTTTATTAATTCTAGTATATACGGCCGTAAGTTCGGCCAGGCCGAATCTTATGTACCCTCCACCATGGATTGCGTAGAAACTTCTACGAAAGATTGTCATCCACAATCGAATTACTTGGGTTGTGGTACCTTAAAACTTTTTAATATCGTTTTCTAAATTGTGAGTTAGTCCATACGTGGTAAAGAACTAGAATTGAAATATGGGGGTCGCTTTTATGGGGGCTATATACAATTATGACCTTGATATTACCAATTTTTTTGTGATTGGGGATTTATTTATCTGAGGGCTATATATAACTATAGACCGATATGGACCTAGTTAGGCATGGTTCTTAATGGCCATATACTAGCACAATATACCAAATTTCAACTGACTCGGATGAAATTTGGTCCTCCAAGAGGCTCGAAAACCATATCTCGAGATCGATTTATATGGGGGCTAGATATGATTATGGACTGATATAGACCACTTTTGCCATGACTGTTAAATGTCATATACTACCACCACGTACCAAATTTGAACCAGATCGAATGAATTTTGCTTCTCCAAAAGGCACCGGAGGTCAAATCTGAGGAACGGTTTATATGGGAGCTATATATACTTATGGGCTGATATGAACCAATTCCTGCATGGTCGTTGGATACCATATACTTACATCACGTACCAAATTTCAACCGAATCGGATGAATTCTGCTCTTCCAAGGGGCTCCGGAGGTCAAATTTGGGAATCGGTTTATATGGGGGCTATATATAATTATGGACCGATTTCGACCAATATTTGCATGGGTTTTTGAGGCCATATATTAACACCACGTACCAAATATCAACTGAATCAGATGAATTTTGATCTTCCAAGATGCTCCGGAGGTCAAATCTTGTGATCGGTTTATATGGGGGCTATATATAATTATGCACCAATGTGGACCAATTTTTACGTGATCATTAGAGACCATATACCAATACCACGTACCAAATTTCAGCTGGATCGGATGAAATTTGCTTCTCTTAGAGGCTCCGCAAGCCAAATCTGGGGATCGGTTTATATGGGGGCCATATATAATTATGGACCGATGTGGACCAGTTTTTGCATGGTCATTAGAGACCATATACTTACACCATGTACCAAATTTCAGCCGGATCGGATGAAATTTGCTTCTCTTTGAGGCTCCGCAAGCCAAATCGGGGGATCGGTTTATATGGGGGCTATATATAATTATGGACCGATGGGGACCATTTTTTGCATGATCATTAGAGACCATATACTTACACCATGTACCAAATTTCAGCCGGATCGGATGAAATTTGCTTCTCTTAGAGGCTCCGCAAGCCAAATCGGGGGATTGGTTTATATGGAGGCTAGATATAATTATGGACCGATGGGGACCATTTTTTGCATGGTTGTTAGAGATCATATGCTGGTACCATGTACGCAATTTCAGCCGGATCGGATGAAATTTGCTTCTCTTAGAGTCCCCGCAAACCAAATTTCAGGGTCCGTTTATATGGGCGCTATACGTAAAAGTGGACCGATATGGCCTTTTTACAATACCATTCGACCTACGTAATTAATAACTACTTGTGCCAAATTTCAAGTCGATAGCTTGTTTCGTTCGGAAGTTAGCGTGATTTCAACAGACGGACGGACGGACATACTCAGATCGATTCAGAATTTCAACACGACCCAGAATATATATACTTTATGGGGTCTTAGAGCAATATTTCGATGTGTTACAAACGGAATGACAAAGTTAGTGGTGGAGGGTATAAAAAGTTAAAATTTCCTTTCAATAATATGAAAAAAACGAGTTACAAAAAATTGTATTAAAAGAACTTCCTGAGTAGTTAAAATAAGTAACATCTTTGGGAGAACATTTTTGGAAGTGCTTTTAAAGTTTTGCCTTTAGAAGCACTTCCAATTTTTTTTTTTTTTTTGCTGGGAAGTTAATGATTTTTTTTTCGGTATGGTTAGCTCTATTCGGCTGTAGATTTTTTCCACTGTTGGCCAGTAAACTTCGTATTTAATTTTTGGTTTTGGTTTAAGGATTCCTTTGGTTTCACATTTTCCAATTTTTTTTAATGTTTTTAATATATTATTATTTTTTTTTTTTTTTTTTTTGATTATAATAATATTATTATTTTTTATTTATTTAATCCTTTTTTTTTTGGTTTTCTTCGATTAACTTACAAATTTGAACATTTTTATTGCAAGGATTTTGTTTTTTGTATACACAAAACAAGGACTACTGATGAAGTTCTGTATGCAGACAGTGTTAACTTGGTTTTGAATAACTTGTTCCAATGGCCAATAGTATTTATAGTGGAAAAAATTATGTTTACCTTTTTAATTCGACAAATTAAAATGTGAAGTGAAAATGTTATGAGAAATCTATAAAGTGCCCCAGAAGCGACAGCAGAGCAAGCCCTCCCGCCTCACCGCAAAACACCCATTAGAGTAAAGCTATTTTCTGGTATGATCGACTTCTAGACTTTGAAAAATAAAACGAGAAGCCCAATAAACCGGCGGTTTTAGCCTGATAGACATTGCTGTTGCGGTAGTAGATGATAGTTGGTTGCGGCAACAGCAGCAGCAGCAGCAGCATATGCAACTGCCACAGATCAGAGAGCGGGAATAAAGACTCCAGAAGTTAAGTGGCTAACTATGATGCTAATATTAAATACCCCGGTCGATTGTCGTTAGTGTTAATCAAAGCAAAAAAACAACAAAAGCCATCCAGTAGGTTTTTAAAAATCCAGAAAAACAGCTGTAGTCTTAGTCTAAAACAAAATTGGGCTGGGACGGAATATCACAAGAAACACTTTTACTTTCAGTTAGTTTCCTTGGCATGAAATTGAATATGTTGCGGGATTTTAAGCCTTCTCGTTTGTAGTGTGGAGGATGTTTGTGGCATTTTTTTTTTTTTTTTTTTTTTTGAATTGGTAACAACTTTTGGACACAATTACTACAAGCACCAGACTACTACCAGGCGATTATAAATGCAAGTATTTCATTTTTTTTTGCAATTTTTGCTTTATCCTCTCAGATTTTCCATTATGACTATCTCACATATTCAGGTGGTGGCTATTACTTATGTGGTGGGATTGTAATGGATGTATGTCTCTCAGGCTAGTTATAGATAATAAAGGGTGATTCTTTTGAGGTTAGGATTTTCATGCATTAGTATTTGACAGATCACGTGGGATTTCAGACATGGTGTCAAAGAGAAAGATGCTCAGTATGCTTTGACATTTCATCATGAATAGCCGAACGATCTGCCACAACGTCGAATTTTCAGTGAATGGGCCCTAGAAAAGTTGGCAGAAAATCCGCTTTTTTATCGACAAATTTTGTTCAGCGATGAGGCTCATTTCTGGTTGAATGGCTACGTAAATAAGCAAAATTGCCGCATTTGGAGTGAAGAGCAACCAGAAGCCGTTCAAGAACTGCCCATGCATCCCGAAAAATGCACTGTTTGGTGTGGTTTGTACGCTGGTGGAATCATTGGACCGTATTTTTTCAAAGATGCTGTTGGACGCAACGTTACGGTGAATGGCGATCGCTATCGTTCGATGCTAACAAACTTTTTGTTGCCAAAAATGGAAGAACTGAACTTGGTTGACATGTGGTTTCAACAAGATGGCGCTACATGCCACACAGCTCGCGATTCTATGGCCATTTTGAGGGAAAACTTCGGAGAACAATTCATCTCAAGAAATGGACCGGTAAGTTGGCCACCAAGATCATGCGATTTGACGCCTTTAGACTATTTTTTGTGGGGCTACGTCAAGTCTAAAGTCTACAGAAATAAGCCAGCAACTATTCCAGCTTTGGAAGACAACATTTCCGAAGAAATTCGGGCTATTCCGGCCGAAATGCTCGAAAAAGTAGCCCAAAATTGGACTTTCCGAATGGACCACCTAAGACGCAGCCGCGGCCAACATTTAAATGAAATTATCTTCAAAAAGTAAATGTCATGGACCAATCTAACGTTTCAAATAAAGAACCGATGAGATTTTGCAAATTTTATGCTTTTTTTTTTTTTAAAAAGTTATCAAGCTCTTAACAAATCACCCTTTAATAAAACAAAAATGTAACTACTTCGATTTATTTTTTTCTTTTTTTTATAGGAAATTATTTCATTAAAATAATTGGCCCATAAAACTACATTGTATGAACCTTTTTTGTATAGAGTGCCATAGCCTAAAATAGAATATGAATCACCTTTCTTAGGGGTTTAGTGAATGCAGATTTGGTAATTTTAATTATGGTTTGTTTAATCCAAATGATTTTGTAATTATAATTTGTTTGTAAGAAAAAAAAACAAAACAACTAAAAACAATTGACTTAATTTTCCTAAACATTTTTAATTACTCAATACAAGTGTTTTTGCGTTTTTAATTGCTAAGGTAAATGCAAGAATTTTTAGCTATAGAATAAATTATGCCATAGGCAATATACCATAAATTATATATAATTTTTAAATGGAAAACTTTAATTTCTAAAACAAAAACTTATTTCCATTCCATTCAACAACAAAAAATTATAATAACTTTGAATCCCCATTATCTAAACGTTATCCAGCAATACTATAAAAATTCCAAAGAAGTAAGTATTATCCGGAAGTAGTACACAATTTGGACATCTCTAATGAATTTGATATGGACTTATTATCCCAGCAAAAAAGGCATAGCCAAAACAGGTATGTACGGCCGTAAGTTCGGCCACACACAAAAAATTTTTTCTCTGATTCAATCACCAAATTAATTGATCCAATTAATTTTTTAATTGAAATGTCTTCAATCAGGAAAATGATAGTATCAATCACAGTTTTAATTGGGCATAGAAAAAATTCTTGATTAAAAAATTAATTAATTTTTTCAGCAAAATTCAATTAATTGTTTAATTGATTCAATTAAAAATTTAATTGATGTTGATTGCAAAACGCAATTAATTTATTAATTAAAAAGGGTAACTATTTTTAATTACTTAGTTAGATTGGTTTAGAGTTTTTATTTGGATTAACAACTGATTGTTTGAAATACATTTTTAATTAAAAAAGTAAAAAAAAAAATCAGCACTTTTTTTAAGTTAATTGTATCAATTAATTTTTTAATTAAACATTTTAAAAATTTCAATCATTGACTTAATTAACTTAATGTTTCTATCATGATTAAAAAGTTAATTGTATCAATTAATTTATTAATTGAACAAATTTTCAACTTCAATTAACTTTTTAATTGGAAATATTTTGGTGATATTTTTTTCTGTGCAGGCCGAATCTTATGTACCCTCCACCATGGGTTACGAAAGACTGTCATCCACAATCGAATTACTTGGGTTGTGGTATCTTAAAACTTCTTAACATCGTTTTCTAAATTGTGAGTTAGTCCATACGTGGTATATATTAGACAAAACAAGTACATACGGCCGCAAGTTCGGCCAGGCCGAATCTTATGTTCCCACCACCATGGATTGCGTAGAAACTTCTACGAAAGACTGTGATTTAGTCCATACATGGTATATATTAGACAAAAAAGTTATGTATAGTTAAGTCTACAAATAATTACGAATCGATATAGACTTTTTGTACGTAGAGAGCCAGAATTGAAATATGGGGGTCGCTTATATGGGGGCTATATACAATTATGAACTTGATATGGACCAATTTTTGTGTGATTGGGGATCGATTTATCTGAGGGCCATATATAACTATAGACCGATATGGACCTCGTTAGGCATGGTTGTTAACGGCCATATAGTAGCACAATGTCCCAAATTTCAACTGTCTCGGATGAAATTTGCTCCTCCATGAGGCTCCAAAGCCAAATCTCGGGATCGGTTTATATGGGGGCTATATATGATTATGGGCTAATATGGACCACTTTTGGCATGGTTGTTAAATATCATATACTACCACCACGTACAAATTTCAACCATATCGGATGAATTTTGCTTCATCAAAAGGCACCGGAGTCCAAATCTGGGGATCGGTTTATATGGGGGTTATATATAATTATGGACTGATATGAACCAATTCCTGCATGGTTGTTGGATACCATATACTAACATCACGTACCAATTTTCAACCAAATCGGATGAATTTTGCTCTTCCAAGGGGCTTCGGAGGTCAAATCTGGGTATCGGTTTATATGGGGGCTATATAAAATTATTGACCGATTTCGACCAATTTTTGCAATGGTGTTTGAGGCCCTATATTAACAGTACGTACCAAATATCAACTGAATCAGATGAATTTAGGTCTTCCAAAAGGCTCCGGAGGTCAAATCTGGTGATCGGTTTATATGGGGGGTATATATATTTATGGTCCGATTTCGACCAATTTTTTTATGGTCATTAGAGATACTATCACCATGTAACAAATTTCTGCCGGATTGGATGAAATTTGTCTCTCTTAGAAGCTCCGCAAGCCAAATCTGGGGATCGGTTAATATGGGGCCTATATATAATTATTGACCGATGTGGACCAAATTTTAGCATAGTTGTTAGAGAAAATATACTTACACCATGTACCAAATTTCAACCGGATCGGATGGAATTTGCTTCTTTTAGTGGCTCCACAAGCCAAATGGGGGATCGGTTTATATGGGGGCTATACATAATTATGGACCAATGTGGACCAATTTTTGCATAGTTGTTAGAGATCATATGCTGTCACCATGTACCAAATTTCAGCAGGATCGGATAAAATTTGTCCCTCTTAGAAGCTCCGCAATCCAAATCTGGTGATCGCTTAATATGGGGGCTATATATAATTATTGACCGATGTGGACCAAATTTTAGCATAGTTGTTAGAGACAATATACTTACACCATGTACCAAATTTCAACCGGATCGGATGAAATTGACCGATGTGGATAGCTTGTTTCGTTCGGAAGTTAGCGTGATTTCAACAGACGGACTTTCACCACGACCCAGAATATATATATATTTATGGGGTCTTAGAGCAATAATTCGATGTGTTACAAACGGAATGACAAAGTTAATATACCCCCATCCTATGGTGGAGGGTATAAAAAGTTCAATGACCGTACATATAAGTTCAATATGAACGAAAGCAATAGAGCATTTTCATACAATACATGGTCATTAGAGACCATACACTAACACCATGTAACAAATTTCTGCCGGATCGGATGAAATTTTCTTCTCTTAGAGGCTCCGCAAGCCAAATCTAGGGATCGGTTTATATGGGGGCTATATATAATTATTGACCGATGTGGACCAATTTTTGCATGGTTGTTAGAGATCATATGCTGTCACTATGTACCAAATTTCAGCCGGATCGGATGAAATTTGTCTCTCTTAGAAGCTCCGCAAGCCAAATCTGGGGATCGGTTAAATTGGGGGCTTTATATAATTATTGACCGATGTGGACGAAATTTTAGCATAGTTGTTAGAGACAATATACTTACACCATGTACCAACTTTCAACCGGATCGGATGAAATTTGCTTCTCTTAGTGGCTCCACAAGCCAAATCGGGGATCGGTTTATATGGGGGCTATATATAATTATGGACCGATGTGGACAAATTTTTGCATGGTTGTTAGAGGCCACTAGCGTAACCCGGCCCGCTTCCGAAGCGTATTTGGAGGAGCATTTTGCGTTAACTTAGTCAACTATATCCTTCGTGCTGAAAACAAATTCGAAAAGATTTGAATTCTTTTAAACAAATCGGACTACTTGATTTCGTTTATAGGTACAAATACGGAGAGGGTGTACCCTTTCCTCCAATTTTTTAATAATGTTCTGTATTCAAGTAGTTGGACAATCTTCTATATTTCTTGTGAATTTTAAGTGTGGTTTGTCAAGGAAAGGTATCCTTCTCCTCAACATATCTGAAAATTAAGCACTATATTATCCAATAAATCGGAAAAAGCAAAAGTAGTAAAAAATTTTACCACATTAACATTTGCTAAAATGTTGGAAAATTATGCATCCTCTACGTTGGCTACCAATTTCATGTAAATTTAAGATCTTTACTTAAAAAAAGTCTGGCAGAAGCCTGTGCAAAAATCATAAAATTATGTACGGAGTTCTATTTACGGACAACCCTCTACTTTCAATGTAAGAAAAAAAAAACGGACAAAAGGGAACCCGCTCCCCACCTTCGCATCACTCCGACCTGATATCGGACTATCACGTACCCTGTATTAATTTCGCAACTACTCAATGGTCCCTATAAATTCTATCGAAGTAAATCGACAAAGTTTATTTCAATTTTCCCCTTCCCCAACCAGATATTGAAAAATCATATACTAATTTAAAAATCATGTATAAATTTAATCACCTCCTCCCACGTTCGCTGTAAATTTCAAGTAGATCGGCGATGTTTAAATTTTGCTCTATTGTTTTAAAGGGGCGTCACTTTCCCCGATACAATATCGATAAACACCGTAGGGAATAGCACCCCTAACCTTCCCTGAAAATTCTTAAAACTTTCCTTCAAGTATGGGGCAAGGAAGGTTGCCTCTTCGTTCATAACCTTCCCCCACTGCTTTTGTAAATTTCAAGAAAACTTAAAAATTTTTTTTTGCAGTTTTAGAGGAGGACCTCCTCCCCGACCAAATATCGAAAAGTGATGTAGCGTATCTTTTGTAAACGTCCCAGAAAATGTCAAGCAAATTTTAAGCCTAAAGGGGCGGCCTCTCTTCCGTCCAAATATCACAAAATCAGGTATCAACTATTAATATCGTAACCTCTCCCCAGTCCTCAAGTAACTCGGTAAAGTTTAATTGTTTCTCTGTATGTACTTAAGAGAACCGGATGTCTCCCTATGCCATTTTATTTTTATTAAAAAATCAAGAACCTGATATAAATTTCATAACCCATTTTTTCCGTAAAATTTCAGTCGGGGGAGTTTAGTTTTGTTTCTACTTTCACAAAAAAAAAAAAAAAATCGGCAAAGGGGAGGTCCCCCTCCCCGACCAAATACCGAAAAATAATGTAGCGGATTTTTGTCTAGATGCCAACCCCAACATTCAATGAAAATTTCAAGCATGTCGCATAATTTTTTTTCCAAGTTTCAAAAAGTAGGGCAAGAGGGAGGTCCCCCTCCCCATCCACATATGAAATCATCAGGTACCCCATATTAATTCCATAACCTCACCACATGTTCTCTGTAAATCTCAGATAATTTAGAGAAATTTAGTTTTTTCACTGTACTTTAAAAAAGTCGAACAGAGGCCCCCTCCGCCGACAAATATCGAAATAAAAAGTAGCGAATCTTTGTCTAGATGCCAACCCCAATCTTCAATGAAAATTTCAAGCAAATCGGTCAACTTTGGTCCAATTTTCAAAAAGTCCGACAAAGGGGAGGTCCCCTCCGCGACCAGGTGTCAAAAAATGAGGTACCCTTTTTTCACCACATGAACGCCCCCTACGATCTCTGAAAGTTTCAAGTAAATCGGTTCAGCCGTTTCGGAGCCAACTCGGAACATACAAACAAACAAACAAATAAACAAACATAGATTGAATTTTATATATATAGATATACTTACACCATGTACCAAATTTCAGCCGGATCGGATGAAATTTGCTTCTCTTAGGGTCTTCAAGCCAAATTTGGGGGTCCATTTATATGGGGGCTATACGTAAAAGTGGACCGATATGACCCATTTGCAATACCATCCGACCTACATCGATAACAGCTACTTGTGCCAAGTTTCAAATTGATAGCTTGTTTCGTTCGGAAGTTAGCGTGATTTCAACAGACGGACGGACTCAGATCGACTCAGAATTTCACCACGACCCAGAATATATATACTTTATGGGGTCTTAGAGCAATATTTCAATGTGTTACAAACGGAATGACATAGTTAATATATCCCCATCCTATGGTGGAGGGTATAAAAAGTTCAATGACCGTACATATAAGTTCAATATGAACGAAAGCAATGGAGCATTTTCATACAATTCCCAAGAGTAGTCAAATTATCATTTTTTAGCGCCAATGACTTTTTTCTTTACTTTTAGTTAAATATTTCTTCTATTAGAGTGTGTAATTTCATGAGTTGTAGTTAAAATGTACACCAGGTCATTAAATTTTCCTTGTTTTGAACAACACTTTGCCATTCTATTGCAAGGAAGCCACTCTGTTGCAAGGAAATCTTCCTTTCTGAACAGGGATACTACCCAAGGAGGTCTTCGTAATATCTTCAACATAGACCTATGAACTTCTATCCAGACGACTTTAGCCCCATTGCAGCCTGGTTCTCAAGGCTATTGCATCATATTTCTAAATTGTCTTATTCCGCTATTGTTATGTCACAAGCGGATTTCCACTTATATCCAATGACTAATCCTCTCACATTTATCATGGTTTTTTAAGCCCATTCGGCAATTTTCCATAGGCTTGGTTTTAACCAGATTTTTTTTTTTTTTGGCTCATACTTTTTATACAGACGGCTGGTCTTTTATTCTGATCGTCGGCAAAAAATTTGAAATTGCCTTTGAATCAGCAATCATATGTTACAGGCAGCATCATAATAATATGGTAGATGGTTTATTGACCATTGCCACCAACAAAGCCAGAAACAAAGCTTTGAATAGGCCAATTTTACACTGTCAGCTTCAGCATCGGTCGCATTATCGATTCGATCGCTTGTTGCGTTCACAATGTAGTAAGTGGCAGTGTTTCCTAGATGGCAATTATACTTAGTGGCACGGATTAAGAGCTCTAAATGTATCTGAATTTAGAGCCAAACAAACCATCATATAGCCACACCTTGTTCAGTGAGTTTGTCCGAATGTCAGAGTATGTCAAAAGTGTTGGCAAATAGGAATAGGTCACTCCATTGGCAGTCCAAAAAGAGAATGACAATGCCCAATGGTGGCTGGAAAGAGATAGGAAAGTCTCTGGTAACTCTACAAAAACTTTTTCAGATTTGCTTGAAATTTGTAGGAAATAAGGACAATTACTTTTGAACACAGATACCAGGACGGTGCAATGATTAACATGTCCGTCTTGAATACCAAGGGTCATGGGATCAATCCCAATCTCAACCGAACATCAAAAAGGTTTTCAGCCGTATATTATTCCCTCTCAGTAATGCTGTTGACATTTCCGAGTGTTTCAAAGTTTCTCTAAGACATTTCACTGACCGTTAGGACTCGGCTATAAAAATTAGGTCCCTTCTTATGGAGCTGAACATGGAAACAGGTGATAATCAAAATGAGTGATAAGAGAGAAGTTCCCAGCTATGGTATCACAATAGACTGAATGGACTAAGTGAACCTAAAATAACGGGCTGACACTAATCTAATCTTGGTGACACGTTTTTTCTGAAAATTAGAAGGGTGGACCCTCTGCTAATATTATGTGCGATAAGCGAAAGAATCTACGGTCATGTCAAACAAGTCTGCATTTTTATTTAGTTTTCAATCTGTTAGTGCGAAAGTAACCAACGTCATAATTATCTTGTGGTGACATAATTATCCCTTGGTTTTCGGCTCTACAGGGTGGCTGATATGTAATGTAACGAAATAAAGCGCTATATTTTATTTTAATTTTTTTAATGCCAACCACCATAGAATGATGACGGGGGTATAATAATTTTGGCATTCAGTTTGTAGATTATCAGGCTTACTTAGACTATTCAGTCCATTGTGATGCCACATTGGTGAACTTCTCTCTTATCATTGAGTGCTGCCCGATTCCATGTTAAAATTTTGTCAAACTTTTATTATTACAGAATCTCGTGGTGACATAATTATCCCTTGGTTTTCGGCTATACAGGGTGGCTGATATGTAATGTAACGAAATAAAGCGCTATATTTTATTTTAATTTTTTTAATGCCAACCACCATAGATTGATGACGGGGGTATAATAAGCTTCTCATGTAGTTTGTAGGTTAGGTTAGGTGGCAGTCCGATGTATCAGGCTTACTTAAACTCTTCATTGGTGAACTTCTCTCTTATCATTGAGTGCTGCCCGATTCCATGTTAAAATTTTGTCAAAATTTTATTATTACAGAAAATTTTCTAAAAATTTTATTTCCATAGAAAATTTTGTCTAAATTTTACTTCTATAGAAAATTTTGTCAAAATTTTATTTCTATAGAAAATTTTGTCCAAATTTTATTTCTATAGAAAATTTTGTCAAAATATTATTTCTATAGAAAATTTTGTCAAAATTTTATTTCTATAGAAAATGTTGTCAAAATATTATTTCTATAGAAAATGTTGTCAAAATTTTATTTCTATAGAAGGTTAGGTTAGGTTAGGTGGCAGCCCGATGTATCAGGCTTTCTTAGACTATTCAGTCCATTGTGATGCCACATTGGTGAACTTCTCTCTTATCATTGAGTGCTGCCCGATTCCACGTTAAAATTTTGTCAAAATTTTATTATTACAGACAATGTTCTAAAAATTTTTTCAAAGTTTTATTTCCATAGAAAATTTTGTCTAAATTTTATTTCTATAGAAAATTTTGTCAAAATTTTATTTCTATACAAAATTTTGTCAACATTTTATTTCTATAGAAAATTTTGTCAAAATCTTATTTCTATAGAAAATTTTGTCTAAATTTTATTTCTATAGAAAATTTTGTCCAAATTTTATTTCTATAGAAAATTTTGTCAAAATATTATTTCTATAGAAAATTTTGCCAAATTTTATTTATATAGAAAATTTTGTCAAAATATTATTTCTGTAGAAAATTTTGTCAAAATTTTATTTCTATAGAAGGTTAGGTTGGGTTAGGTTAGGTGGCAGCCCGATGTTTCAGGCTCACTTAGACTATTCAGTCCATTGTGATACCACATTGTTTCTATAGAAAATATTGCCAAAAAATTTAGTCTATAGAAAATGTTGTCATATAGAAAATAGTGTCAAAATTTTATTTCTATAGCAAATATTGTCAAAAAATTTAGTCTATAGAAAATTTTGTCAAAATTTTATTACTACAGAAAATTTTCTCAAAATTTTGTCAATTTTTTTTTCTATTGAAAATTTTGTCAAAATTTTATTTCTATAGAAAATTTTGTTAAAATTTTATTTCTATAGAAAATTTTGTTAAAATTTTATTTCTATAGAAAATTTTGTCCAGATTTTATTTCTATAGAAAATTTTGTCAAAATATTATTTCTATAGAAAATTTTGTTAAAATTTTATTTCTATAGAAAATTTTGTTAAAATTTTATTTCTATAGAAAATTTTGTCCAGATTTTATTTCTATAGAAAATTTTGTCAAAATATTATTTCTATAGAAAATTTTGCCAAATTTTATTTATATAGAAAATTTTGTCAAAATATTATTTCTATAGAAAATTTTGTCAAAATTTCGTTTCTATAGAATATTTTGTCAAAATTTTATTTCTATAGAAAATTTTGTAAAAATTTTATTTCTATAGAAAATTTTGTCAAAATTTTATTTCTATAGAAAATTTTGTCAAAATTTTATTTCTATGGAAATTTTTGTCAAAATTTTATTTCTATAGAAAATTTTTTCAAAATTGTATTTCCATAGAAAATTTTGTCAAAATTCTATTTATATAGAAAATTTTCTCAAAATTCTATTTCTATAGAAAATTTTGTCAAAATTTTATTACCACAGCATTTTTTCTCAAAATTCTATTTCTATAGAAAATCTTTAGCATTAAGATATCAAATAGTTTACAGTTACCCACTACGATGAAGAATTTTGAAAGGAAACTTTTATATTTCATTCATAGGTTAAAGTGGCAGCCCGATTAAGATTCAGGCTCACTTAGACTATTCAGTCCATTGTGATAATATTTCATTCATGGTGGTGGGTATTTAAAATTCCGGCCGGCCTACCTTGAAGTATATATTTATTATTTTTTTCTCATGAGTTTCATTCGTTCTTGTGTTGTGTTTAGCTCACAAGTAAGTTTTCTAACACTTTTCGACCTCTAACGAAGGCACGTTTGAAATCCATCACGAATAACTTCATTTCGGAATGTAATAGATCAAAATATTTTAGTAAACGTATAAACAATAAAATGAACAATGAATGGAATAAATCTGTCAGCTTTTAGATGAGCCGTTTAGAAATGATAGCAACCTCAAATTTGTTGCAAATACATATCAACTACACTATATTATTAATACTCGTAATATATCGTTGCCATGGACTCGCCCATATTGAGAGAATATTTTTATTTGTTCTTTTTTTATAGCAAAAATTATTTTCCATTATGTTTTGTTATTTAAACAATTATAGCAATGTTTTAATTGTCGACAAAGCAACGCAAACGATACATTGCTACAAATTGACATTAAGTCGGGCATTTGAAGTTTCGAAAGTTATCTTTGGACTGCTGCAAGTGGCCCCTTGGGGATGGTTTTTTTTTTTTTTTTTGTAATTCATAGTCAGTCAATCATATGATCACAGTTAATCTGTAATTAGAAAAATTCTAATGGTAAGGCCGAAGTTTATGAGGCCGATCGCGAGGTTATCAAACATAAATTGCTAAATTCCATATATCTAAGGCTATAATCGATGCATACCAAGTGCCCTAGGACTTGTTAAATACAATATCGCAATTTATTTAAAAAATATTTATATATTTTTCCCTACTTTAATACAATACAAATAGGTCAGATTATTGCTAATTAATCATCCTTCGAAATGGGTGCAAATGGGTCTAGGGGCAAAATTATGGGAAGTATAACTCCCTTCTGTGAATGCCTAAAAAGACAATATAATATAGACTAGAAATTGGTGTATATTGAGGAAAGGTATATGAGTAATTGTCTTGTACTCTTGCCAAAATCTATGGGGAAAGATTTGCGAATAAAAAATGCAGTAGCTATAAAGGGGAGTTTATAACTAGAGGTGTGCACGTGAGTAATACTTTGCTCACGCACACTCACGACGGAGAAATCTTGCACGATATTTTTTGGTAGGACTCACGCTCACGCACGCTCACGAAAAGAAATTTGTACTCACGCACACTCACGCACGAAAATCTTTTAAATGTCGTAACTCACGAAAAATATCGTGGCTCACGAAAAATGTCGTGTCTCACGAAAAACCTCGTTACTCACGAATAATTTTATGAGTAATTTACCTATAGAACCTGATTGAAAACATGATTAAAATCGAGAGCGTTATAATACTCTTTACGCCTAGGGTGTCACTAAAATTATAAATGAATTCAACTCGTAAGCATTATATGTTCGTACGCGGAATTATTTTCGTGAGTGTGTTTATCCGAAATTCGTTACTCACGCACACTCACGAAGATATTATTTTCGTGACTCTCGCTCTCGCACGACATTTGTTTGGTTAATCACGCTCACGCACACTCACGCCGTTGCCGTCACCGTGAATCACGACTCACGCGTGAGTCACGAAAATTTTCGT
Organism: Haematobia irritans; assembly: GCF_050003625.1. Lineage (NCBI taxonomy): Eukaryota > Metazoa > Arthropoda > Insecta > Diptera > Muscidae > Haematobia > Haematobia irritans. Next base: position 193,308,260 of record NC_134400.1, on the reverse strand, counting down.
GAGTCACGACAATTTCGTGTCATGTGCACACCTCTATTTATAACCATAGATGTGGTATAACTGTCAATTAATTCTGTCAATTAATCATTTAATTATATTTATATTGCAAAAAGAAAACATTTGATTTTTATACACTCCACCATAGGATGGGGGTATATTAACTTTGTCATTTCGTTTGTAACACATCGAAATATTGCTCTAAGACCCCATAAAGTATATATATTCTGGGTCGTGGTGAAATTCTGAGTAGATCTGAGCATGTCCGTCCGTCCGTCCGTATTTCTGTTGAAAGCACGCTAACTTCCGAACGAAACAAGCTATCGGCTTGAAACTTAGCACAAGTAGTTGCTATTGATGTAGGTCGGATGGTATTGCAAATGGGCCATATCGGCCCACTTTTACGTATAGCCCCCATATAAACGGACCCCCAAATTTGGCTTGCGATTGCTCTAAGAGAAGCAAATTTCATCCGATCCAGCTGAAATTTGCTACATGGTGTTAGTATATGGTCTCTAACAACCATGCACAAAATGGTCCATATCGGTCCACTTTTTCGTATAGCCCCAATATAAACGGACCCCCAAATTAGGCTTGCGATCGCTCTAAGAGAAGCAAATTTCGTCCGATCCGGCTGAAATTTGGTACAGGGTGTAAGTATATGGTCTCTAATAACCATGTAAAAATTGGTCCATATCGGCCCATATAGCCCCCATATAAACCGATCCCCCGATTTGGCTTGTGGAGCCTCTAAGAGAAGCAAATTTCATCCGATCCGGCTGAAATTTGGTACATGGTATTGGTATATGGTCTCTAACAACAATGTAAAAATTGGTCCATATCGGTCCATAATTATATATAGCCCCCATAGAAACCGATCCCCCGATTTGGCTTGTGGAGCCACTAAGAGAAGCAAATTTTATCCGATACGGCTGAAATTTTGTACATGGTGTTAGTATATGGTCTCTAACAACCATGCAAAAATTGGTCCATATCAGTCCATAATTATATATAGCCCCCATTTAAACCGATCCCCCGATTTGGCTTGCGGAGCCTATAAGAAACGAAAATTTCATCCGATCCGGCTAAAATTTGAAACATGGTGTTAGAATGTGTTCTCTAATGACCATGCAAAAATTGGTCCACATCGATCCATAATGATATATAGCCCCCATATAAACCGATCCCCCGATTTGGCTTGCGGAGCCTCTAAGAAACGAAAATTTCATCCGATCCGGCTAAAATTTGGAACATGGTGTTAGAATGTGGTCTCTAACAAACACGCAAGAATTGGTCCATATCGGTCCATAATTATATATAGCCCCCATATAAACCGTTCCCCAGATTTGATCTCCGGAGCCTCTTGGAGGAGCAAAATTCATCCGATCCGGTTGAAATTTGCAACGTGGTGTTAGTATAAGGCCGCTAATATCCATGCCAAAATTGGTCCATATCGGTCTATAGTTATATATAGCCGATCCCCAATCTCACAAAAATTGGTCCATATCGGTTCATATTCATGGTTGCCACTCGAGCCAAAAATAATCTACCAAAATTTTATTTTTATGGAAAACATTGTCAAAATGTTATTTCTATAGAAAATCATGTCAAAATTTTATTTCTATAGACAATTTTGTAAAAATTTTATTTCTATAGAAAATTTTGTAATAGAAAATTTTGTCAAAATTTTATTTCTATAGAAAATTTTGTCAAAATTTTATTTCTATAGAAAATTTTGTCAAAATTTTATTTCTATGGAAAATTTTGTCAAAATTTTATTTCTATAGAAAATTTTGTCAAAATTTTATTTCTATAGAAAATTTTGTCAAAATTTTATTTTTATAGAAAATTTTGTCAAAATTTTATTTCTATAGAAAATTTTGTCAAAATTTTATTTCTATAGAAAATTTTGTCAAAATGTTATTTCTATAGAAAATTTTTGTCAAAATGTTATTTCTATAGAAAATTTTTTCCAAATTTTACTTCTATAGAAAATGTCAAAATTTTATTTCTATAGAAACTTTAAACTTAATTATATACGTATTTAATCGGCCATTTTTAGTTTAATATATACTACGTATGGACTACCTTGTAATTTAGAAGACGGTGTTAGGAAGTTTTAAGATACCTTGCCATCGGCAAGTGTTACCGCAACCCAAGTAATTCGATTGTGGATGACAGTCTTCAGTAGAAGTTTCTACGCAATCCATGGTGGAGGGTACATAAGCTTCGGCCTGGCCGAACTTACGGTCGTATATACTTGTTAATATAATTTTATTATTTTTAGGGAAACTTTCCCCCAGCCCAATACAATTTTCCATATACCCATTATATCTCAAAAATGTTACTAAAAGTGTGTATAAAATTCTTTGCCGTAAAAATATATTCATCGTAAACTAAAGCAGAACGGTCGCCAACTAATGTCAAAAATAATCTAACAAAATTTGATGCAAATTTACCAAAATTTTACAAAAAATCAATGAAAAAATTAATATTTTCTGAAAAATTTAATTCTGGAGAAAATTTTTATCCGATTTGTATTTCAATGGAAATGTTTGCCAAAATTGCATTAATACCCTTCACCACTACTGTGGTACAGGGTATAATAAGTTTGTGCATTTGTATGTAACGCCAAGAAGGAAAAGTCTGAGACCCATCGTTTAGTATACCTATCGTCTTAGAATTAAATTCTGGGTCGATTTAGCGATATCCATCTGTCTGTCCGTCCGTCTGTCTGTATATGTAAAAATATGCAAAGTACAACTCGCAGTTTAAGTCCGATCGTTCTCAAATTTGGCACAGAGTTTTACATTGGCTTAAAGACAATCGCTATTGATTTTGCAAAATATCGGTTCAGATTTATATATAGCTGCCATATATATTTATCACTGATCTGGTCATAATTGACGTATTTATCAAGTTTTTTTTTCAAAATTTCGGGTAGCCAAATATTTTGGGGCTTATATCTTTCGTCCGATTTGAACTTATATGGCCAAAAAAGGCCAGAGTTTTGTCCTGATTTGCTCCAAATTTTACACAAGGAGCACGTTTAATAGTATTATTGAAATCGGTTCAGCTTTAGATATAAGTTCCATATATATCTTTCGTCCGATTTCGACTAATATGGCCGCAAAAGCCAGAGTTTTGCCCTGATTTTTATACCCTTCACCACTACTGTGGTACAGGGTATAATAAGTTTGTGCATTTGTATGTAACGCCAAGAAGCAGTAATCATAGACCAAACTTTTAGTATATGGATCGGCTTAGAATTAAATTCTGAGTCGATTTAGCGATGTCCGTCTGTCTGTCTGTCTGTCTGTCCGTCTGTCTGTCTGTTGATGTATTTTTGTGTACAAAGTACAACTCGCAGTTTTAGTCCGATTGTCCTAAAATTTGGTATAGGGCCATGTTTCGGCTCAAAGACGATCCCTATTGATTTTGGAAAAAATCGGTTCAGATTTAGATATAGCTGCCATATATATTTTTCACCGATCTGGCCATAATTGGCATGTATATCAACCGATCTTCCTAAAATTCCGTACATCCCAATGTTTTATGGGTCTCGAAAAACTTGCAAAATATCAGCCAAATCGGTTCATATTTAGATATAGCTCCCATATATAGCTTTCGCCCGATTTACACTCATTTGCCCACAGAGGCAAATTTTTTGCTCCGATTTAATTGAAATTTTGCATAGGGAGTAAAATTAGCATTGTAACTATGCGTGCCAAATTTGGTTGAAATCGGTTCAGATTTGGATATATCTCCCATATATAGCTTTCGCCCGATTTACACTCATATGACCACAGAGGCCAATTTTTAACTCCGATTTAGTTGAAATTTTGCACAGGGAGTAGAATTAGCATTGTAACTATGCGTGCCAAAATTGGTTTAAATCGGTTCAGATTTAGATATATCTCCCATATATAGCTTTCGCCCGATTTACTTTGGTTGGAATCGATTTTGATTTAGATATAGCTCCCATAAATATGTTTTTCTGATTTTGACAAAAATGGTCAAAATAACATTCTCCTTAAAAAATCGCCACTGCTTAGTCGAAAAGTTGTAAAAATGACTCTAATTTTCCTAAACTTCTAATACATATATATCGAGAGATAAATCATAAATAAACTTTTACGAAGTCTCCTTAAAAATTGCTTAAGATTTAAATGTTTCCCATATTTTTTTACTAAAATTATATTCCACCCTAGTGCATTAGCCGACTTAAATTTTGAGTCTATAGATTTTGTAGAAGTCTATCAAATTCTGTCCAGATCGCGTAATATTTAAATGTATGTATTTGGGACAAACCTTTATATATAGCCCCCCAACACATTTGACAGACAGTGGTGCAGGGTATAATATAGTCGGCCCCGCCCGAATTTAGACTTTCCTTACTTGTTTTTTTTTCAAATTTTGCACAAGGACTACGTTTAGGAGTATCATTCAGTGTGCTAAAGTTGATTAAAATCTGTTCAGATTTAGGTATATCTTCCATATATATCTTTCGCTTGATTTAGACTCATATGACTTCAAAAGCCAGAGGTTTGATCTGATTTGCTTCCAATTTTGCCCGAGGAGTACGTTTAATAGTATCGTTAAGCATGCCAAATTTGGTTCAAATGGGTTCAGATTTAGATATAGCTCCCATATATATCTTTCGCTTGATTTAGACTCATATGACTTCAAAACAGAGATGGTCTGTATCAAACATTTTAAGGTTTGCGACTGTCGCAAAGTTGTAAACGTCGTAAACGTCACATACACGTCGTAAATGTAGAAAAAGTAGCAAACGTCGCAAACTCCAAATACTTCAGACCCTTCAGATAGGCAGCAAATGATATCCAAGATGATGATATATGCGAAGAAGTTTAAATTCTCAGGAATGTTCATAAAATTATTAACGAGTTTAAAATACTTGAGAATATAGTTATTTCAATTGGAAATTTGAAGCCAAAATTACTATAAACTACTCGATGGTGCAGTAAACGTGACGGTCGGTACTCGCTCATAGTTAACCTTTCACAAATTACTGCAGAAACTGGAAGGAAGGAAAACTACTTATTGCTGTTGCTGTTTAGAAAAAATTTTATAAAATCACTTTTTGGCTTATTAGAACCAATTTCCATACTAATTAAAAATTTTCAAAATTGTAGCTAGTCACTCGTTGATGCAGCTAAAGCTTGGTCCACGAAAACCAAGAATAGTTTCAAGTTGTGAATGAGAGATGTAAATCTAGTAGAGTTTTGAATAAATACAATATAGGACATTTTTTGCATACCTTTTATCGGGGAGCTTAACTAAATTAAATTAAAAAATATTCACAATTTCTTTAATTCCAAATTAGGTTTTCTACACTAGGTTTACGACTTTTGCGACATACGTATTATACCGTCGTAAACGTATGTCGCAAAAGTCACAGTTTGCGACAGGCCAACCCTGCTTCAAAAGCCAGAGTTTTGCCCTGATTTGCTTCAAATTTTGCGTAAAGAGTACGTTTAATAGTATCGTTAAGTGCGCCAAATTTGAAATCGGTTCAGATTTAGATATAGCTCCCATATATATCTTTCGCCCGAATTACACCTATATGACCACGTCACATTATTCTCCCATTTATGTTTGTTGCTGAGATAGCAGGATTATTATTCTAACTATGCATGTCAAATTTGGTCGCAATCGGTTCATATTCAGATTTAGATAAAGCCTCCATATATTCGTTTTGCCGGTTTATACAAATATGACCAAAATTTCCAGACTTTACACAAAATTCTGTGATGATTTCCCCATATCTTAGTCATATCCTACACACTGTAATGCCAGAATTTCGACAGAACGGTTAAGTTTTAAATAAGGCTTCAAGTCGCCCGGCCGACCAAATAATATATCACAACCCACACATGACCACATATCTTGGGGAGAACTAACCAATATCGTTGCAAAATCGCCACTGATGTGTATCAAAAATTGTAAATATTACTAAAATTGTCATATATCTCGAATACATATGCATCATCTGATAAATCATAAATGCTCATTTGTACAATTGCTTTCGATACTATATCAATTGGATTTGATATAGTATCGAAAATGTGGATTTACAAAGTGGTGCAGGGTATAATATAGTCGGCCCCGCCCGACTTTAGACTTTCCTTACTTGTTATACCCACCACCATAGAATGGTGACGGGGGTATAATAAGTTTGTCATTCCGTTTGTAACACATCGAAATATCGATTGCACAAGGAGTACAATTGGTAGTATAGTCATGTATGCCAAATTTGATTGAAATCGGTTCAGATTTAGATATAGCTTCTATATATATTTTTCGCCCGATATGGACTTATATGGCCCCAGAAGCCAGAGTTTTGGCCCAATTTGGTTGAAATTTTGCACTAGGAGTACAATTAGTAATATAGTCATGTGTGCCAAATTTGATTGAAATCGGTTCAGATTTAGATATAGCTCCCATATATATGTTTTTCTGATTTCGACAAAAATGGTCAAAATACCAACATTTTCCTTGTTAAATCGCCACTGCTTAGTCGAAAAGTTGTAAAAATGACTCTAATTTTCCTAAACTTCTAATACATATATATCGAGCGATAAATCATAAATAAAATTTTGCGAAGTTTTCTTAAAATTGCTTCAGATTTAAATGTTTCCCATATTTATTTTTTACTAAAATTGTGTTCCGCCCCTAGTGCATTAGCCAACTTAAATTTTGAGTCTATAGATTTTGTAAAAGTCTATCAAATTCTGTCAAAATCGAGTGATATTTAAATGTATGTATTTGGGACAAACCTTTATATATAGCACCTACCACATTTGACGGATGTGATATGGTATCGAAAATTTAGATCTACAAAGTGGTGCAGGGTATAATACTTACTTGTTTTTTACTAACATTGTGTTTCATCCCAGGGTGTTAGCCGATTTAATTTTTAATTCTAGCGATTTTGTAGAAGTGCAAAAAATTGTCTCCAAATCTTTTCAGATATAAATATTTGTATATGGGAATATAAACCTTGATAATAACTCCCAACTAATTTTAAGGAGTTGAGATGGTAACACAAATTTTGGTCTACTTAATAGTGAAGGGTATAATATAGTCCCGCCCGACTTTAGACTTTCCTTACTTGTTATTATTATTATTATTTAAATACGTTTTTGTGATTTTTGATTAATTATTGAATTTATTATCCAATATTTCGACCATCATCATTAGTCTTCGACGGTAATCTACATAAATAACAAATATTAGTCCAGAATGTATGAGCAACACAATAATTTGTATTTACATTAAAATGTTTTAACAAATAAAAAAAAAAAAGTATATACAGAAGTAAGTTCGGCCGCGCCGAATCTTAAATACCCACCACCATGAACCAAATATTAGGGTTTCCTTTGAAATTTCAGGAGGGCTTGAGGACTTCAGGACACTTCCCGAAGATAAAATTAAAGATTTCTATGAGGACTATATCAATTCTGGATTTATAAGAACCATTTTTTTTTGAGTTTTAGAGGAATCATTAACATCTCTTGTAAGTGTGCAAGAAAATTATAAAATAACGTCTTGATTTGAAATCTTAAATCTTTAGAAGTAAAATCTGGAAATTTTACATTGAGTTTCAAGCAATTTTCATGATCAGTGCGCCTTCTACACACTCAAGAAGTGAAGTCGGTCTATATGGAGGCATTACCGAATGGACCGATAAAAACTTAATCCGATACACGTTTTTGTGAGCCTAAAATACCAGAATATTTACAATTTCAGGCAAATCAGATAAAAACTACGGTTTCTAGAAACCCAAGGAGTTAAATCGGGAGATCGTTATTATGGGGGCTATACTAAAATATGGACCGATACTCACCGTTTTCGGCACACCTCTTTATGACCCGAAAATACCTCTAGATTTCCAATTTCAGGCAAATAGGATAAAAACTTCGGATTCTAGAAGCCCACGAAGTAAAATCGGAAAATCGGTCTATATGGGGGCTATACCAAAATATGGACCGATACTCACCATTTTCGGCACACCTCTTTATGATCCTAAAATACCTCTAGATTTCCAATTTCAGACAAATTGGATAAAAACTACGGTTTCTATAAGCCCAAGACCCCAAATCGGGAGGTCGTTTTATATGGGGACCATACCAAAACATGGACCGATGCTCACAATTTTTGGCACACGTATTTGTGGTCCTACAATACCTCTCGATTTCCAATTTTAGGTAAATTGAATAAAAACTGCGGTTTCTATAAGCCCAAGAAGCAAAATCGGGAGATTGGTCTATATGGGGGCTATACCAAAATATGAACCGATACTCACAATTTTTGGCACACGTATTTGTGGTCCTACAATACCTCTAGATTTCAAATTTCAGGCAAATGGGATAAAAACTACGATTTCTATAAGCCCAAGACCCTAAATCGGGAGGTCGGTTTATATGGGGACTATATCAAAACCTGAACCGATATAGCCCATCTTCGAACTTGACCTGCCTGCAGACAAAAGACGAGTTTGTGCAAAATTTCAGCACGATTGCTTCATTATTGAAGACTGTAGCGTGATTACAACAGACAGACAGACAGACGGACAGACGGACATCGTTATATCGTCTTAGAATTTCTCCCTGATCAAGAATATATATACTTTATATAGTCGGAAATCGATATTTCGATGTGTTACAAACGGAATGGCAAACTTATTATACCCCCGTCACCATTCTATGGTGGTGGGTATAAAAAAGATTATAAACTATAAAAAATTATACAATCCCAGCGGGAAAATTGAGAAGTACCGCAAAAATCATGCCTTCTTAACCCATGATTTTGGGATCCTTAACACCTTCCCATATGCCTTCTCCTATCATGCATGCTAAAATGCCTTGCACTTCCTTTCTAAAAAATGCCCGCAAACATTATTCTGTGCCTTCTTTGGGAATTGGAAAAAGAAGGACCTACATTGTTGTTATAAGAACGAAAATTCAGTTTTTTAGTATAATGATAATTTTTAAAACATATCGACTCATTTTTTACTTAATCCAAAAAAAAAAAAACAATCTTATGCATCCACGATTAAGAGGGACAGTTTTAATCCAATTTGCTCAAATCTTGAATTCGTGAAATTGAATCTGACTTTAGGTGAAAATAAAACCAATATTTCTTCTTTGAGAGTTCAAGAAGCAAACAGATTGTCTTTGATAGATTCGCTCCGCCCATTCTCTCTAGTAATTTTGACAACTTGTTTCACGGTATGAAATTGAAATCTTTTTTAATGCGAATCGTAAAGTCCAATAGGAAAACACGAATTAACTCATTCTCATATTAAACACGTAAGGAAAGTCTAAATTCGGGCGGGGCCGGCTATATTATACACTGCACCACTATGTATACCAACATCTTAACACCTTCAAATTTCTTAGGAGCTATATAAAGGTTTATTTTGCCATATACAAATATTTAAATATGAACCGATTTGGGCATTTTTTTTAAATATTCACAAAATGTCTAGACTCAAAATTTAAATTGGTTTATGACCGGGACGGACCACAATGTTAGTAAAAAACAAGTAAGGAAAGTCTAAAGTCGGGCGGGGCCGACTATATTATACCCTGCACCACTTTGTAGATCTAAATTTTCGATACCATATCACATCCGTCAAATGTGTTGGGTGCTATGTATAAAGGTTTGTCCCAAATACATACATTTAAATATCACTCGATTTGGACAGAATTTGATAGACTTTTACAAAATCTATAGACTCAAAATTTAAGTTGGCTAATGCACTAGGGTGGAACACAATTTTAGTAAAAACCAGTAAGGAAAGTCTAAAGTCGGGCGGGCCCACTATATTATACCCTGCACCACTTTGTAGATCTAAATTTTCGATACCATATCACATCCGTCAAATGTGTTGGGGCTATATATAAAGGTTTGTCCCAAATACATACATTTAAATATCACTCGATCTGGACAGAATTTGATAGACTTCTACAAAATCTGTAGACTCAAAATTTAAGTCGGCTAATGCACTAGGGTGGAACACAATGTTAGTAAAAAAATATGGGAAACATTTAAATCTGGAGCAATTTTAAGAAAACTTCGCAAAAGTTTATTTGTGATTTATCGCTCGATATATATGCATTAGAAGTTAAGGAAAAATAGAGTAATTTTTACAACTTTTCGACTAAACAGTGGCGATTTTACATGGAAAATGTTGGTATTTTGACCATTTTTGTCGAAATCAGAAAAACATATATATGGGAGCTATATCTAAATCTGAACCGATTTCAACCAAATTTGGCACGCATAGCAACAATGCTAATTCAACCCCTTGTGCAAAATTTCAACTAAATCGGAGTTAAAAATTGGCCTCTATGGTAATATGAGTGTAAATCGGGCGAAAGCTATATATGGGAGCTATATCTAAATCTGAACCGATTTCAACCAAATTTTGCACGCATAGCTACAATGCTAATTCTACTTCCTGTGCAAAATTTCAACTAAATCGGAGCAAAAAATTGGCCTCTGTGGTCATATGAGTGTAAATCTGGCGAAAGCTATATATGGGAGCTATATCTAAATCTGAACCGATTTGGCTGATATTTTGCAAGTTTTTCGAGACTCATAAAATATTCGGATGTACGGAATTTGAGGAAGATCGGTTGATATACACGCCAATTATGACCAGATCGGTGAAAAATATATATGGCAGCTATATCTAAATCTGAACCGATTTTTTCCAAAATCAATAGGAATCGTCTTTGAGCCGAAACAGGACCCTATACCAAATTTTAGGACAATCGGACTAAAACTTTGAGCTGTACTTTGCACACAAAAATACATCAACAGACAGACAGACAGACGGACAGACAGACAGACAGACAGACAGACAGACAGACAGACAGACGGACATCGCTAAATCGACTCAGAATTTAATTCTAAGACGATCGGTATACTAAACGATGGGTCTCAGACTTTTCCTTCTTGGCGTTACATACAAATGCACAAACTTATTATACCCTGTACCACAGTAGTGGTGAAGGGTATAAAAATATGGGAAACATTTAAATCTGAAGCAATTTTGAGGAAACTTCGCAAAAGTTTATTTATGATTTATCGCTCGATATATATGTATTAGAAGTTTAGGAAAATTAGAGCCATTTTTACAACTTTTCGACTAAGCAGTGGCGATTTAAAAAGGAAAATGTTGGTATTTTTACTTTTTTTTTGTCGAAATCAGAAAAACATATATATGGGAGCTATATCTAAATCTGAACCGATTTCAATCCAATTTGGCACATATGACTATATTACTAATTGTACTCCTAGTGCAAAATTTCAACCAAATTGGGCCAAAACTCTGGCTTCTGGGGCCATATAAGTCCATATCGGGCGAAAGATATATATGAGAGCTATATCTAAATCTGAACCAATTTCAATAAAAGTTTGCACACTTGACTATACTACTAATTGTACTCCTAGTGCAAAATTTCAACCAAATTCGGCCAAAAATCTGGCTTCTGGGGCCATATAATTCCATATCGGGGAAAGATATATATGGGAGCTATATCTAAATCTGAACCGATTTCAATCAAATTTTGCACACTTGACTACACGACCAAGTATTATGTTTGTACAAAATTGCAAGCAAATCGGTATAAAACTCTGGCTTCTGTGGTCATATCAGTCTATATTGGGCGAAAGATGTATATGAGAGCTATATCTCAATCTGATCCGATTTCTTCCAAAATCAATAGGCCTCTATTCTGACCGAAAACAGGAACTTGTGCCAAATTTGGACTTAAAATGCGACCTAGACTTTGATCACAAAAATGTGTTCACAGACAGACAGACGGACGTTCGGAAGGACAGACAGACGGACATGGCTAGATCGACTCAGGGACCCACCCTGAGCATTATTGCCAAAGACACCCTGTGTCTATCTCGTCTCCTTCTGGGTGTTGCAAACATATGCACTAACTTATAATACCCTGTTCCACAGTGTGGCGCAGAGTATAAAAAGTTAAATTTAACGTTCGTAGTTAACGGATTTTTTTCGGTGTAGTAATATCATCTTTTCATTTTCCCCTAATCAAGTATATATACACTGTATGTAGTCGGAAATAGATATTTTGTTGTGCTACGCACGGAATGACAAATTTATTATACCCCCAATACCATTCTGTGACGTCAGGTATAAAAAGGATCTCATACTCATTCTTTCATGGCTGCCAAACTATTAATTTGCTAATGTCTACTTACTCCTAACTTCGGCCTTCTAGAAGACATTCTCTGTAACATATAAAAGATCCGATACCCATTATACGTTCACTTCCAACAGAAGGGAACGCGGAATGACCTCACGTGTAGCTTAAATTTACCTTTTGGCGCCCACATCACATAAATGTGTCGTAGGCCAGTGGATGAGTGTAGGACTACCAATAACGAGGATCCCGGTTCAAATCCCGACGGAGCAGAAAAATAAAAATACACTTGAGGTAAATATTAAAGTCACAAAAATAAGATAAACTGTATAGGAAAAGTAAGTCAAATTAAATTCTAACGTAAAAGGTATGAGGGCAAATGTTCAGTTCATAGACAACCTTGCCTTCAAAATATTTATTTTTACACGCTTTATTTTATGCCTTCCTGTCCAGGCCTTTTTGAGGGCCTTCTTTGGAAGGCATGATTTTTGTACTTAGTATGAAGGCCTGATAACATGGCATCGACGACACCACCTCTAGAAGGCATACGAATAGAAGCGAGAGGCAAGGCCTTGGTCTCCAATCCAATCCAATGTTATTTTGAAATTAACACGTAATGCAGCGCCCAGGCCTTATAGCTACCCGGACAGCACTTCCATCATCGATTCCACGTCGCTTCCATTTCCCGCTGGGATGTTATAAAACAAAAGCACACACTACCACACTTTTTTTTTTTGCTTGTAGGTGTAAATAAATGTTTAAATAATTTTACATATAATCACATCCACTTTAGATGACTGACAAGACAACACTCTCCAACTAGGCCATTAACTAAATTGTGGCTTTATTTAAGAAAAAAATATCTTCTGGTGATTTATTATTCAAATGTTACACAGCAGAGATTTACAATAAATCCAGCATCTATTAAATCCCCCTCGCCCGCAAAATAATTAGATCATAATCTCTATGTCTAAGAAATATGACAGCAAAGGTGTTTCATTTCAAATCAGATCTGAAGATTATGTTTATCCAACAAAGAAAACCACCTTTGCAGATTGTTTGAATTCAAATCATTGTTCACATGGTTGTCTTTTCATCTATCTGAGGCCATAAACAAATCACGGATTGGCCTAAGGTTAACACACAAACGACATTTGATGGTGATACCAAAATTTACAACTCCATCAACAAGCATAGAATGACTGAACATATGTTTGTTAGTATATAGTAACTGTAACAAAGCTCCCTGGTATGGCTGGTGAGAGAAGGAGATAAATAGAGAGGGAGAGAGACTAAAACAATATAACCAGCATTAATGTATGCAAAAATTATTCATAAGTTGTCGAATATAATTTAGGAGAACAAACTATGAACGGTCTATGGTTTGTTGGTCTATGGTTGGTGGTTAAACCATCATGGAAAAGAATAAATCTGAAATTTTGCAATTTAATCCATATAAGAAAATGGGTGTATTGATTGAAAAAAATTGCATTGCGTAAACCTAAAGGCCGTTTAATAATACATTGACAACAACAAATGTTGATGCAATTGATTTTCGTTATCAATGTTAGAATTTTAAAATTCAAATATTCTCTTTATTTTAACATAGTGTAGAATTTTCTTGATGTGTTGAAATTTTTCCCAAAACAAAAACAACTTTTGTAATATGATACTACCCAAATGGTCTATGCATTTAGTTGTGTAAGCTTTGTCCAATTCATTGTCCGTCCGTCCACTCTTCATATGAATAGAAATTAGTATGGCCAGTCTTGGTAGCAAACAAAACAAAATGGTTTGGTGGCACGAATATGCCACGCAGTTTGCATTGATTTGATTTGCAAAAAAACATGCATTAGAGAATTGATTGTTTGCCTTAAAAAAATGTCGTTTGTTCCCATAGAACAACTGCAATAAAGTGCGTAAATTGATGGCGAACAACAGGTAGGCATTCGTAAATTCAGACCGCAAGCATTGGCAAGTGTGGTAACTACGGTTGCCACAGTTGGTAGAATTCTACATAAAATGGTAGATTTTTTACTATTTGGTAGATTGGTAGAATTCTTGATGTTGTGGAAGATTTTGCAAACTATTCCTCTACAACTAAGAGTTAAGTTTAAGTTAAGTTAAGTTTACTATACAAATTTTCTATAGAAATAAAATTAAAAAAAAAAAAAAACATTTCTCTCGAAATAAAAATTTGACAAAATTTTCTATAGAAACAAAATTTTCTCAAAATTTCCTATAAAAATAAACTTTTGACAAAATTTTCTATAGAAATAAAATTAAAAAAAAAAAATCTATAGAATTAAAATTTCTAAAAAATCTTCTAAAGAAATAAAATGTTAAAAATAATTTGTATAGATATAACATTTTGACATAATTTTCTATAGATATACAATTTTAACAAAATTTTCTTTAGAAATAATATTTTTAAAAAAGTTTCTATAGAAATAACATGTTTAAAAAATGTCTATAGAAAACAAAAATTAAAAATTTTCTAATGAAATAAAATTTTTAAAAACATTTCTATAGATATAAAATTTTGACAATATTTTCCATAGATATAAAATTTTAAAAAGTTTCTATAGAAATAAAATTTTGACAAAATTTTCTTTAGAAATAAAATTTTATAAATATTTTGTATAGCAATAAAATTAAAAAAAAAAAAATTATAGAAATATAATATTGACAAAATTGTCTATTGAAATAAAATGTTAAAAAAAGTTTCTACGGATATTCAATTTTGACAAAGTTTTCTATAGAAATAAAATTTTGACAATATTTTATATAGAAATAAAAATTTTAAAAAAGTTTCTATAGATATTCAATTTTGAAAAAATTTTCTAAAAAAAAATTTTTTAAATTTTTTATAGAAAAAAAATTTTAAAAAATTTTTTACAGAAATAAAATTTTGACAAAATTTTTTAAAGAAATAAAATTTTGAGAAAATTTTATATAGAAAAAAAAATTTTTGACAAAATTTTCTATAGAAATAAAATTTTGACAATATTTTATAAAGAAATAAAATTTTTAAAAAAGTTTCTATAGGCATTCAATTTTTAAACAATTTGTTATAGAAAAAAATTTTAAAAATTTTTTACAGAAATAAAATTTTGACAAAATTTTCTATAAAAAAAAAAAAAAATTGACAAAATTTTCTATAGAAATAAAATTTTTAAAAAAGTTTCTACAGATATTCAATTTTGACAAAATTTTCAATAGAAAAAAATTTTAAAAAATTTTTTATAGACATTAAATTTTGAAAAAATTTTCTATAGGAATAAAATTTTGACAAAATTTTCTATAGAAATAAAATTTTAAAAATATTTTGTACAGAAATAACATTTTGACAAAATTTTCTATAGAAATGAAATGAAAAAAAAACTTTAGAAATATAATTTTGAAAAAATATTCTATAGAAATAAAAATTTTAAAAAATTTTTTATAAAAATAACATTTTAAAAAACATTCTATAGAAATAAATTTTTTTTTAAATTTTCTATAGAAATAACATTTTGAAAAAATATTCTATAGAAATAAAATGTTTTAAAAAATTTCTATAGAAAAAAAAATTTAAAAATTTTTTATTGAAAAAAAATTTAAAAACTTTTCTAAGAAAAAAAATTTAAACAAATTTTCTAAAGAAATAAAACTTTGACAAAGTTTTCTTTAGAAATATAATTTTGACAAAATATATATAGAAAAAAATATTGACAAAATTTTCTATTGAAAAAAATATTGGCACAATTTTCAACAGAAATAAAATTTTGACAAAATTCTCTATAGAAATAAAATGTTGTCAACATTTTCTAGAGAAATAAAATTTTAACAAAATTTACTATAGAAATAAAATTTTGACAAAATCTTCTATAGAAACAAAATTTTGACGAAATTTTCTAAAGAAATAAATTTTTTACAAAATTTCCTATAGAAATAAAATTTTGACAAAGTTTTCTTTAAAAATATAACTTGGACTGTTGTTGGAAAATTTTCTAAAGAAATAAAATTTTGAGAAAATTTTATATAGAAAAAAAAATTTTGACAAAATTTTCTATAGAAACAAAATTTTGACAATATTTTCTATAGAACTACAATTTTTAAAAAAGTTTCTATTAATATTCAATTTTGACAAAAACCAATTTTTAAAAAATTTTTTATAGAAAAAAAATTTTTAAAAAATTTTTTACAGAAATAAAATTTTGACAAAATTTTCTATAGAAATAAAATTTTGAGAAAATTTTATATAGAAAAAAAAAATTTGACAAAATTTTCTATAGAAATAAAATCTTGAAAATATTTTATATAGAAATAAAATTTTTAAAAAAAGTTTCTATAGATATTCAATTTTGACAAAATTTTCTATAGAAAAAAAAAATTTTTTAATTTTTTATAGGCATTAAATTTTGACAAAATTTTCTATAGAAATAAAATTTTAAAAATATTTTGTACAGAAATAACATTTTGACAAAATTTTCTATAGAAATGAAATGAAATGAAAGAAATCTTTAGAAATATAATTTTGAAAAAATATTCTATAGAAATAAAATTTTTAAGAACTTTTTTATAGAAATAACATTTAAAAAAAATATTCTATAGAAATAATTTTTTTTTTTAATTTTCTATAGAAATAACATTTTGAAAAAATATTCTATAGAAGTAAAATGTTTTAAAAAATTTCTATAGAAAAAAAAAAATTAAAAAATTTTCTTAGAAAAAAAATTTAAACAAATTATCTAAAGAAATAAAATAAAAAAGTTTTCTTTAGAAATATAATTTTGACAAAATTTTCTATAGAAAAAAATATTGACAAAATTTTCTATAGAAAAAAATATATTGACAAAATTTTCTATAGAAATAAAATTTTGACAAAATTCTCTATAGAAATAAAATGTTGTCAACATTTTCTAGAGAAATAAAATTTTAACAAAATTTTCTATACAAATAAAATTTTAACAAAATTTTCTATAGAAATAAAATTTTGACAAAATTTACTATAGAAATAAAATTTTGACAAAATTTTCTATAGAAACAAAATTTTGACGAAATTTTCTAAAGTAATAAAATTTTTACAAAATTTTCTATAGAAATAAAATTTTGACAAAGTTTTCTTTAAAAATATAACTTGGACAACATTTCGTATAGAAAAACAAGTATATACAGCAGTAAGTTCGGCCGGGCCGAATCTTAAATACCCACCACCATGAACCAAATATTAGGGTTTCCTTTTAAATTTCAGGAGGGCTTGAGGACTTGAGGACACAACCCGAAGATAAATTTAAAGATTTCACCTATGAGGACAATATCAGATTCTGGATTTATAAGAACCATTTTTGTTTGAGGTTTAGAGGAATCATTAACATCTCTTGTAAGTGTGCAAGAAAATTACAAAATAACGTCTTGATTTGAAATCTTAAATCTGTAGAAGTAAAATCTGGAAATTTTACATTGAGTTTCAAGCAATTTTCATGATCAGTGCGCCTTCTACTCCCTCAAGAAGTGAAGTCGGTCTATATGGAAGCATTACCAAATGGACCGATAAAAACTTAATCCGATACACGTTTTTGTGAGCCTAAAATACCAGAATGTTTACAATTTCAGGCATATCAGATAAAAACTACGGTTTCTAGAAACCCAACGAGTTAAATCGGGAGATCGTTCTTATGGGGGCTATACTAAAATATGGACCGATACTCACCATTTTCGGCACACCTCTTTGTGACCCGAAAATACCTCTAGATTTCCAATTTCAGGCAAATAGGATAAAAACTTCGTATTCTAGAAGCCCAAGAAGTAAAATTGGGGAATCGGTCTATATGGGGGCTATACCAAAATATGGATCGATACTCACCATTTTCGGCACACCTCTTTATGGTCCTAAAATACCTCTAGATTTCCAATTTCAGACAAATTGGATAAAAACTACGGTTTCTATAAGCCCAAGACCCCAAATCGGGAGATCGGTCTATATGGGGGCTATGCCATAATATGGACCGATACTCACAATTTTTGGCACACGTATTTGTGGTCCTACAATACCTCTAGATTTCCAATTTCAGGTAAATTGAATAAAAACTGCGGTTTCTATAAGCCCAAGAAGTAAAATCGGGAGATCGGTCTATATAGGGGCTATACCAAAATATGGACCGGTACTCACAATTTTTGGCACACGTATTTGTGGTCCTACAATACCTCTAGATTTCCAATTTCAGGTAAATTGAATAAAAACTGTGTTTTCTATAAGCCCAAGAAGTAAAATCGGGAGATCGGTCTATATGGGGGCTATACCAAAATATGGACCGATACTCACAATTTTTGGCACACGTATTTGTGGTCCTACAATACCTCTAGATTTCAAATTTCAGGTAAATTGAATAAAAACTGCGGTTTCTATAAGCCCAAAAGGTAAAATCGGGAGATCGGTCTATATGGGGGCTATACTAAAACGTGGACCGATACTCACCATTTTTGGCACATCTCTTTATGGTCATAAAATACCTCCAGATTTCAAATTTCAGGCAAATTGGATAAAAACTACGATTTCTATAAGCCCAAGACCCCAAATCGGGAGGTCGGTTTATATGGGGACTATATCAAAACCTGGACCGATATAGCCCATCTTCGAACTTGACCTGCCTGCAGACAAAAGACGAGCTTGTGCAAAATTTCAGCACGATTGCTTCATTATTGAAGGCTGTAGCGTGATTACAACAGACAGACAGACAGACGGACAGACGGACATCGTTATATCGTCTTAGAATTTCTCCCTGATCAAGAATATATATACTTTATATAGTCGGAAATCGATATTTCGATGCGTTACAAACGGAATGACAAACTTATTATACCCCCGTCACCATTCTATGGTGGTGGGTATAAAAATATTGACAAAATTTTCTATAGAAATAACATTTTGACAAAATTTTCTATAGAAATAAAATTTTGACAAAATTTTCTATAGAAATAAACTTTTCACAAAATTTTCTATAGAAATAAAATTTTGACAATATTTTCTATAGAAATAAAATTTTTAAAAAAGTTTCTATTGATATTCAATTTTGACAAATTTTCTATAAAACAAAATTTTTAAAAATTTTCTATAGCAAAAAAAATTTTATAGACATTAAATTTTGACAAAATTTCCTATAGAAATAAAATTTTAAAAATATTTTGTACAGAAATAACATTTTGACAAAATTTTCTATGGAAATGAAATGAAATGAAAGAAATCTTTAGAATTATAATTTTGAAAAAATATTCTATAGAAATAAAATTTTTACAAATTTTTTTATATAAATAACATTTTAAAAAAATATTCTATAGAAATTACATTTTTTTTAAATTTTCTATAGAAATAACATTTTCAAAAAATATTCTATATATATAAAATATTTAAAAAAATTTCTATAGAAAAAAATTTTAAAAATTTTATATAGAAAAAAAATTTTAAAAATTTTCTTAGAAAAAAATTTTAACAAATTTTCTAAAGAAATAAAATTTCGAGAAAGTTTTCTTTAGAAATGACAAAATTTTCTATAGAAATTATTATTGATAAAATTTTCTATAGAAAAAAATATTGACAAAATTTTCTATAGAAATAAAAGTTTGACAAAATTCTCTATAGAAATAAAATTTTGTCAACATTTTCTATAGAAATAAAATTTTGACAAAGTTTTCTTTAAAAATATAATTTTGACAAAATTTTCTATAGAAGAAAATATTGACAAGATTTTCTATAGAAATAAAATTTAGACAAAATTCTCTATAGAAAAAAAATTTTGTCAACATTTTCTAGAGAAATAAAATTTTAACAAAATTTTCTATAGAAATAAAATTTTGACAAAATTTTCTACAAGAATAAAATTTTGACAAAATTCTCTATAGAAATAAAATTTTGACAAAGTTTTCTTTAAAACTATAATTTTGACAAAATTTTCTATAGAAAAAAATATTGACAAAATTTTCTATAGAAATAAAATTTTGACAAAATTCCCTATCGGAAAAAATTTTGTCAACATTTTCTAGAGAAATAAAATTTTAACAAAGTTTTCTTTAGAAATATAATTTTGACAAAATTTTCTATAGAAATAAAATTTTGACAAAATTTTCTATAGAAATAAAATTTTGACAAAATTTTCTATAGAAATAAAATTTTGACAAAATTCTCTATAGAAATAAAATTTTGTCAACATTTTCTATAGAAATAAAATTTTGCAAAGTTTTCTTTAAAAATATAATTTTGACAAAATTTTCTTTAGAAGAAAATATTGACAAAATTTTCTATAGAAATAAAATTTTGACAAAATTCCCTATCGGAAAAAAATTTGTCAACATTATCTAGAGAAAAAAAAATTAACAAAATTTTATACAAAAATAAAATTTTGATAAAATTTTCTATAGATATAAAATTTTGACAAAATTTTCTATGTAAATAAAATTTTGACAAAATTTTCTATAGAAAAAAAATTTTGGTTCAACTTTTGGTAGATTATTTTTAGATCGACTGGCAACAGCGCTGGTATCTCTGGTAGATTCGCCAATATGACACTCTAGAGTTACATTTAGAAAAGGTTCATTTGTGTCCAAAAAGTCTCCATTTTATGGGGAGAATTTGATCAGCACAGCAACAAAAGTCCTACGTTAAGCAAAATTTATTTATATACAATTATATGTATGGTTTTAGTTTAAATATCAATTTCCGACTATATAAAGTATGAATACCCTTGATAATGGAGAAATTCATATACGATATAACAGAAAGACAGAAGGGCGTCTGTCTGTTTTTGTTTTTGTTGTCTGCAGGTAAGTTCTAATCACCACTATTTTCTAAAATTCGCAGAGAAACATTGTTTGATATAGCTCCAATATTCACCCATCAGCAATATTAACTTCTTCAGAAGATGGAAGGCGTACTTATAATTGCAAGAAACTAGAAGTAAAATTTCCCGAGTTTACTTCTTGTGTCCATTCGAGTTATAGGTATAACACGGAATTTAGAAATCGCGTTATTTCGTCAATTTCTCGTGTTTCTCTGTCACACAACCATGACGTGGATGACAATTATATTCGTAGTGCATAAAAATAAATATTGCTAGAACTCAGAATCCTTTGTCATTGCTTGTACTCAAACACATCCAGAATGCATCGTTGCCCTATAGTGGGTGAGTAGGCATTGAGAGTAGTACTGGTCACCCAATGTATACATGTGCAGACAAAATTAAATTGACTACATTTGTCGACTCCTACCTGTATCACTCAACACTTGCGCAGAAGACGGCAATTTCGACCAATTCGTCGAACTGAGTTTTTTTTCACACAAAATTTTGGTGATTAAAAATGCATTTTGGAAAAATTTACACTTTTACTGTATGCAATTTATTTGATTTTTGAATTTTTTAAATTTACCATAATCGTAATGCCATTCATGTTGCCAAACACAATGTTGCAATTAAATGTGGTGATCAAAAAGAGGCGGTTTTGTGGCTTCATTTTAAAAAGAGCAAAACAAAACCAAAACAAAAAAAAAATGAAAACACATAAATTATGCAATATGTTTGAATTGGAGGCATTTAAAATTAATTGTTGTATTCATAACCCAACAAAAAAATGTAATAGCATGGACGTAACCATACACCACAAATATGAAAAGTAAACCGAATCGTTCTATTGAAGTGCAAGTAAGATGAATGGCTTCCTTTATGGTCAACATTGTGGAGGAGATTGAATTTAAGAGCCCACAATTGTCTACGGTGCGTTGAGAACTAACCAACGCCTTGTTTTGCTCAAGTGAGGGAGCTACGTAATTATATGGTAGTTTATAATTTGCGTAGAGTTTTTTTTTTTGTTTCTCTACTCGGTCATATATAATTTTAAGAAATTACACACAGGTGGAGTTTGTGATACACTAAGAAAATGTTTGTAGCTTGCTAGAACAGTTTGTCTATGTCATCTCACCTTGTATCGAACGACTGATAGGATACAAAGAAGCGATAAAAAGTTGCAACAATTGAATTGTAGCAGAATAACCATACAGGAAGGGTATTCGCATAGAAAATGCTTCGTAATATTAACGAAATTTGTCGTAAAAATTGACCCAATAATATTCGTAATTGTGATGAATTTTTGATTTAAAAACGAAATGTTTCATACTATTAATGAACAGTTTTATAGTCTTAGTGAAAAATATCAATTAACGAGTTTCGTTGGCTTTATTCTTATGAATTCTGATAAATATAAACACTGCCATCTGGAGATTCAGACGATGATTGGAAAACTAAAATGTTGATTTCTTATTTTTGTCATTTTCAGAAAATTTCCTGTAGAAATAAACTTTTGGCAAATTTCCTATAGAAATAAAATTTTGACCAAATTTTCTATAAAACTAAAATATTTGTTAAAAGTTTCTATAGCAATAACATTTTAACACAATTTTCCATAGAAATAAAATTTTGACACTATTTTCTATAAAAATAAAATTTTGACAAAATTTTCTATAGAGATAAAATTTTTGACACTATTTTCTATAAAAGTAAAATTTAGGTTGTCTAAATTTTATAAAAATTAAATTTTGACAAAATTTACTATCAAAATAAAATTTTGACAAAATTTTCTATAAAAATAAAATTTTGAGAAAATTTTCTACCAAAATAAAATTTTGACAAAATTTTCTATAGAAATATAATTTTGAAAAAATTTTCTATAGAAATAAAATATTGAAAATATTTTTATAGAAATACAAATTTGATTGGAAAGTTTTGACAAAATTTTCTATCAAAATAAAATTTTGCAATATTTTTTATCAAAATAAAATTTTGCAATATTTTCTGTACAAATAAAATATTGGCAAATTTTCTAGATAAAAAAAATTTGGATTTTGTCCACATTTTTATACAAATAAAATTTTGACATAATTTTCTATAAAAATAAAATTTTGACATAATTTTCCATAAAAATAAAATTTTGACAAAATTTTCTATAAAAATTAAATTTTAACAAAATGTTCTATAAAAATAAAATTTTGACAAAGTTTTCTATAGAAATAAAATATTGAAAACTTCTTTATTGAAATACAAACTTGAGTGGAAAGCTTTGACAAAATTTTCAATAGAAATGAAATTTTGACAAAATTTTCAATAGAAATACATTTTTGAAAAAATTTTTCTAGAAAAAAAATGTTGACAAAATTTTCAATACAAATAAAATTTTGACAAAACTTTCTATAGAAATAAAATTTTAACATCTTCTATAGAAATAAAATGTTGACAAAATTTTCTATACAAATAAAATTTTGACAAAATTTTCTATAGAAATAAAATATTGAAAACTTCTTTCTAGAAATACAAATTTGATTGGAAAGTTTTGACAAAATTTTCTATCGAAATAAAATTTTGACAAAATTTTCTGTAGAAATAAAATTTTGGCAACATTTTCTATGGAAATACTTTTTGAAAAAAATTTTCTAAAGAAATAAAATGTTGACACAATTTTCAATACAAATAAAATTTTGACAAAACTTTCTATAGAAATACATTTTTGAAAAAATTTTTCTAAAGAAATAAAATGTTGCCAAATTTTCAATACAAATAAAATTTTGACAAAACTTTCTATAGAAATAAAATTATGACAAACTTTTCTATAGAAATAAAATTTTAACATTTTCTATAGAAATAAAATTTTGACAAAATTTTCTATCAAAATAAAATTTTGACAAAATTTTCTATACAAATGAAATTTTGACAAAATTTTTTATAGAAATAAAATATTGAAAACTTTTTTTTATAGAAATACAAATTTGATTGGAAAGTTGTGACAAAATTTTCTATCGAAATAAAGTTTTGACAAAATATTCTATCGAAATAAAATGTTGACAAAATTTTCAATAGAAATGAAATTTTGTCAAAATTTTCAATAGAAATACATTTTTGAAAAAATTTTTCTAGAAATAAAATGTTGACAAAATTTTCAATACAAATAAAATTTTGACAAAACTTTCTATAGAAATAAAATTATGACAAACTTTTCTATAGAAATAAAATTTTAACATCTTCAATAGAAATAAAATTTTGATAAAATTTTCAATACAAATACAATTTTGACAAAATTTTCTATAGAAATAAAATTATGACAAATTTTTCTATAGGAATAAAATTTTAACATTTTCTATAGAAACAAAATTTTGACAACATTTTATTTGTATAATTTTGACGAAATTTTCTATATAAATAAAATTTTAACAAATTTTCAGTACAAATAAAATATTGAAAACTTCTTTATAGAAATACAAATTTGGTTGGAAAGTTTTGACAAAATTTTCTATACAAATAAACTTTTGACAAAATTTTCTATAGAAATAAAATGTTGACAAAACTTTCAATACAAATAGAATTTTGACAAAACTTTCTATAGAAATAAAATTATACAAAATTTTCTATCGAAATAAAATTTTGACAAAATTTTCTATGGAAAAAAAAATTGTGGCAAACTTTCCTATAGAAATAAAATTTTGACAAAATTTTCTTTAGAAAAAAATTTTTAACAGAATTTTCTTTAGAAAAAAATTTTAACAAAATTTTTTTTTAAAAAAAATGACAAAACGAGGTATTTCAATGGGACCTATTTTTAACATTCATAAGAACTATTGACTAAATGTCTATAGGCTAGTGCTAATCAATAGATTATAGACAAGACGCCTTGTCCAACCCTGAGAACTGACCAACGACATCGATAAACTTGCCAGCGAGAAAGGTGCATGTTTCTGGTAGAATCTGATATCGGAGCCGAGCTGTTGAGTCTAACAATTCGGGATATCTGTAACTTCAAAGTGAAATATCGGTATTAGTTAATAATGATCTTATCAAATGACACTTAGTTATGGGTTATTTTTTATTGATTAGCGATCAAGCCTTGTCAATATTATCAGCTACAATCTAGCATGATTTTTCTCGCAATGTTCAAAGCGTTTAAAATCCATTCACTAAAATTCTATTAAGTGCGCTTAAAGTAATTTAAGCCAACAAACTCAATTAACTTTTGCTTAGGCCTAAGTAATAATGGAGTTATTTTAATTACAAAGCATGGCAACAAGTATGGTAGTGTCCATAGTGTCTTACAATGGCTGAGTATAATAATCTGACATTTATCATGTATTTAATATGATTTCAACATATTCATAAATTTCATAGATATAAGGTATTCCAAGAGAAGAAACATGAGTGTGACAATACAATTTTTTTTAGAAAATTTTCTAGAGAAATTAAATTTTTAGAAAATTTTCTAAGAAAAACATTTTTCGAAAATTTTCTAGAGAAATAAAAATTTCCGAGATTTTCCTATAGAAAAAAATTGGAAAATTTTCAAAAAAAAAATTAATTTTTTTAGAAACGTAGAATTTTCTCAACTTTTACTATAGACATAAAGGGATTTCAAAAAATGTTTATAGAAATAAAATTTCTCCAACATTTTTTTGTAAAAATAATTTTTTCAAAGACATAACAAAATTTTTCGAAAATATTCTACAGTAATAAAATTTTTCGCAAAATTTCTTGAGAAATACAATTTTCCGAAAAATTTCTTGAGAAATAAAATTTTCCAAAATATTTCTAGAGAAATAAAATTTTTCCCGAAAATTGTTTTAAGAGAAACAAAATATTCCGAATATATTCTAGAGACATATAATTTTCCGAAAAAGTGTTATATAAAAAAACTTTTCCGAATGTTCCGAAAATTTTCTATAAAAATACAATTTTTCACATAAATAACATTTCTTGGAAACTTTCTAGATAAATAAAGTATTGTAGAATATTTTCTATAGAAACGAAATTTTATATAAAAACAAAATGCTTTAGAAAAGTTTCTTTAAAAAAATAAAATTTTTCCATAAACGGAAAAAATATTGACGTAATTTGGAAGATTATGGAACCTAAATTTTGAAAAGTTGCTGCCCTCTGTTAAAGTCGTAGGTCTTCGAAGTAAGGCAAATTTCCCTTAATGCAAAGAAAAACATTTTTAATTTAAATAAATCGTCTTTAAATCAACATATATATTGAATCTTTAGATTTGAAATAAAAACACTTTAAATATAGTCAAAGCCTATATTTGAAGTGTTTTTATCTCAAATTTAAAGATTGGCATCATTGGTTCTTTTGGAATTAAGAAAACTCTTTTTAATTTCAAATATAATTTGAAGAAATTGTTTGTCCGTGAATACCTTTATTAATATATCGAAATAAGAAAATAAACAAGTATATACGGCCGAATCTTATGTACCCTCCACCATGGATTGCATTGAAACTTGTACTAAAGACTGTCATCCATAATCGAATTACTTGGGTTGCGGTAACACTTGCCGATGGCAAGGTACCGTAAAACTTCCTAACATTGTCTTCTAAATTGCAAGTTAGTCCATACGAGGTATATATTAAACAAAAACAAGTATATACGGCCGTAAGTTCGGCCAGGCCGAAGCTTATGTACCCTCCACCATGGATTGCATAGAAACTTGTACTGCAGACTGTCATCCACAATCGAATTACTTGGGTTGCGGTAACACTTGCCGATGGCAAGGTACCGTAAAACTTCCTAACACCGTAATATATACCACATAGTCCCTACGTGGTATATATTAATCTAAAAAGGCCGATTAAATACGTATATAATTAAGATTAAAGTTTCTATAGAAATAAAATTTTGACAACATTTTCTATAGAAGTAAAATTTGGAAAAAAATTTTCTATAGAAATAAAATTTTCACAAAATTTTCTATAGAAATAAAATTTGGAAAAAATGTTCTATAGAAATAAAATTCGGAAAAAAAAATTCTATAGAATTAAAAATTTGACAAAATTTTCTATAGAAATAACATTTTGACAATGTTTTCTATAAAAATAAAATTTTGGTAGATTACTTTTGGCTCGAGTGGCAACCATGATTATGAACCGATATGGACCAATTTTTGTGTGATTGGGGATCGGCTATATATAACTATAGACCGATATGGACCAATTTTGGCATGGTTATTACCGGCCTTATATAACACCACGTTGCAAATTTCAACAGGATCGGATGAATTTTGCTCCTTCAAGAGGCTCCGGAGATCAAATCTGGGGAACGGTTTATATGGGGGCTATATATAATTATGGACCGATATGGACCAATTCTTGCGTGTTACTTAGAGACCACATTCTAACACCATGTTCCAAATTTCACCCGGATCGGATGAATTTTGCTCCTCCAAGAGGCTCCGGAGGACAAATCTGGGGATCGATTTATATGGGGGCTATATATAATTATGGACCGATATGTACCAATTCTTTCGTGGTTGTTAGAGACCATACACTAACACCACGTACCAAATTTCAACCGGATCGGATGAAGTTTGCTCCTCCAAGAGGCTCCGGAGGACAAATCTGGGGATCGGCTTATATGGGGGCTATATATAATTATGGACCGATATGGACCAATTCTTGCGTGGTTGTTAGAGACAATATACTAACACTACGTACCAAATTTCAATCGGATCGGATGACTTTTGCTCCTCTAAGAGGCTCCGGAGGTCAAATCTGGGGATCGGTTTATATGGAAGCTATATATAATTATGGGCCTATGTGGACCAATTTTTGCATGGTCATTAGAGAACATATACCAACACCATGTACCAAATTTCAATCGGATCGGATGACTTTTGCTCCTCTAAGACGCTCCGGAGGTCAAATCTGGAGATCGGTTTATATGGAAGCTATATATAATTATGGGCCGATGTGGACCAATTTTTGCATGGTCATTAGAGAACATATACCAACACCATGTACCAAATTTCAATCGGATCGGATTACTTTTGCTCCTCTAAGAGGCTCCGGAGGTCAAATATGGGGATCGGTTTATATGGAAGCTATATATAATTATGGGCCTATGTGGACCAATTTTTGCATGGTCATTAGAGAACATATACCAACACCATGTACCAAATTTCAATCGGATCGGATGACTTTTGCTCCTCTAAGACGCTCCGGAGGTCAAATCTGGAGATCGGTTTATATGGAAGCTATATATAATTATGGGCCGATGTGGACCAATTTTGGCATGATCATTAGAGAACATATACTAACACCATGTACCAAATTTCAGCCGGATCGGATGAAATTTACTTCTCTTAGAGGCTCCGCAAGCCAAATCGGGGGATCGGTTTATATGGAAGCTATATATAATTATGGGCCTATGTGGACAAATTTTTGCATGGTCATTAGAGAACATATACCAACACCATGTACCAAATTTTAGCCGGATCGGATGAAATTTGGTTCTCTTAGAGGCTCCGCAAGCCAAATCGGGGGATCGGTTTATATGGAGGCTATATGTAATTATGGACCGATATAGACCAATTTTTGCATGGTTGTTAGAGACCATATACTTACACCATGTACCAAATTTCAGCCGTATCGGATGAAATTTGCTTCTCTTAGAGCAATCGCAAGCCAAATTTGGGGGTCCGTTTATATGGGGGCTATACGTAAAAGTGGACCGATATGGCCCATTTGCAATACCATCCGACCTACATCAATAACAACTGCTTGTGCCAAGTTTCAAGTCAATAGCTTGTTTCGTTCGGAAGTTAGCGTGATTTCAACAGACGGACGGACGGACGGACATGCTCAGATCGACTCAGAATTTTAGCACGACCCAGAATATATATACTTTATGGGGTCTTAGAGCAAAAGTTCGATGTGTTACAAACGGAATGACAAAGTTAATATACCCCCCATCCTATGGTGGAGAATATAAAAATCGATGAATGAAATCTGCACACTAATTTTAATTTTATTCATCCTCAACTTAAAGCCAGAGAGGTCCCTACAAACGTTGTTTTAAAGAAGTCGCATTTTGGCTCATAATCAATACCAAAATCCTTAAGGAAAAGTCAACATATTTGTATCTGTGTTTTTTTAGACTCTGCGCCACACTGTGGAACACGGTATTATAAGTTAGTGCATACGTTTGCAACACCCAAAATGAGACGAGACACATAGAGACACATGGTGTCTTTGACAAAAATGCTCAGGGTGGGCTCCTGACTCGATATAGCCATGTCCGTCTGTCCGTGAACACATTTTTGTAATCAAAGTCTAGGTCGCAGTTTTAGTCCAATCGACTTCAAATTTGGCACAAGTATGTGTTTTGGCTCAGAATATGACCCTTTTGTTCTTGGAAGAATCCGTTTCAGATTTAGATATAGCTCCCATATATATATTTCGTCCGATATGGACTTATATGGTCCCAGAAGCCAGAGTTTTAACCTAACTTGCTTAAAATGTTGCACAAGAAGAATAATTAGTGCTATAGTCAAGTGTGCCAAATTCTATTGAAATCGGTTCTGATTTAGCTATAGCTCCCATATATATCTTTCGCCCGATATGGACTAATACGGTCCCAGAAGCCAGATTTTTTGCCGACTTTGGTTGAAATTTTGCACTAGGAGTACAATTAGTAGTGTAGTCAACTTTTATTGAAATCGGTTCAGATTTAAATATATCTCCCACATATATCGTTCGCCCGATTTACACTCATATGACCATAGTGGCCAATCTTTTACTCCGATTTATTTGAAATTTTGCACAGAGAGTAGAATTGACATTGTAGCTATGCGTGCCAAATTTCGTTGAAATCGGTTCAGATTTGGATATATCTCCCATATATAGCTTTCGCCCGATTTACACTCATATGACCACAGAGGCCAATTTTTAACTCCGATTTAGTTGAAATTTTGCACAGGGATTGTAGCTATGCGTGCCAAATTTGGTTGAAATCGGTTCAGATTTAGATATAGCTCCCATATATATGTTTTTCTGATTTCGCAAAAATTGTCAAAATACCAACATTTTCCTTGTAAAATCGCCACTGCTTAACGTTTGCGAAGTTTCCTTAAAAACGTTTGCGAAGTTTCCTTAAATTGCTTCAGATTTAAATGTTTCCCATATTTATACCCTGCGCCACACTGTGGAACAGGGTATTATAAGTTAGTGCATATGTTTGTAACAGCCAGAAGGAGACGAGTTAGACATATGGTGTCTTTGGCAATAATGCTCAGGGTGGTTCCCTGAGTCTATATAACCATGTCCGTCTGTCCATCCGTCCGTCTGTCTGTGAACACATTTTTGTGATCAAAGTCTAGGTCGCAATATAAGTCCAATCGCCTTCAAATTTGGCACTTGTTCCTTTTTTGGGTCAGAATAGAACCCTATTGATTTTGGAAGAAATCGGTTCAGATTTAGATATAGCTCCCATATATATCTTTCGCCCGATATGCACTTATATGGTCCCAGAAGCCAGAGTTTTGGCCCAATATGGTTGAAATTTTGCACTAGGAGTACAATTAGTAGTATAGTCATGTGTGCCAAATTTGATTGAAATCGGTCGGTTTTTGTCGAAATCAGAAAAACACATATATATATATATATATATATATATATATATATATATATATATATATATATATATATATATATATATATATATATATATATATATATATATATATATATATATATATATATATATATATATATATATATATATATATATGTGTTTTTCTGATTTCGACAAAAAATGTTCAAAATACCAACATTTTCCTTGTAAAATCGCCACTGCTTAGTCGAAAAGTTCTAAAAATGACTCTAATTTTCCTAAACTTCTAATACATATATATAGAGCGATAAATCATAAATAAACTTTTGCGAAGTTTCCTTAAAATTGCTTAAGATTTAAATGTTTCCCATATTTTTTACTAACATTGTGTTCCACCCTAGTGAATTAGCCGACTTAAATTTTGAGTCTATAGATTTTGTAGAGGTCTGTTAAATTCTGTCCAGTTTGAGTGATATTTAAATGTATGTATTTGGGACAAACCTTTATGTATAGCCCCCAACACATTTGACGGATGTGATGTGGTATCGAAAATTTATATATACAAAGTGGTGCAGGGTATAATATAGTCGGCCCCGTCCGACTTTAGACTTTCCTTGCTTGTTTTTACTAAAATTGTGTTCCACCCTAGTGCATTAGCCAACTTAAATTTTGAGTCTTTTAAAAGTCTATCAAATTCTGTCCAAATCGAGTGATATTTAAATGTATGTATTTGTTACAAACCTTTATATATAGCACCAAACACATTTGACGGATGTGATATGGTATCGAAAATTTAGATCTACAAAGTGGTGCAGGGTATAATATAGTCGGCCCCGCCCGACTTTAGACTTTCCTTTCTGCTTTTCTGAAAATTTTCTATAGAAATAAAATTTTGAAAAAAAAAAATCTTTAGAAATTAAATTTTCGACGACCACTGCCTCCACGATATATTCGGGTGCCTTCCTTTTTCGTAAATGAAATATTCCCAAAAACAACTACAATTCTTTAGTAGACTACTTTTCATAGTCGTGAGAGGGTGTAGTCATATAATTAAATGATTTAACTATCGTTTAACATTGCATTACCATGTTGTGTTTGGCAGCAAGATATCTATTGCACTATGAGCCAACAGTTGTTAACAATTAATCTTTGAATATGGTAGTCAATTTCGAAAAGGGGTTTTCATGAGTTTTTTTTTTTTTTTTGAAAGAACCCCATTAACCGACTTCCAACCAAATTTCTTACAATGAATTCAATTTCGGTAATCATTGGTGATATTTTTTAATGTCTGTCTTTCGGCTTAGGTTTAAATATCAATGCAATGGAAATATGTATGTTTTTGATCACAACTCATAATTATAATTTCCATTTTAATGACAACCAGAGGGAAGGTGAAACAATAAAAACAAATCGTGAGTTGGGGGTTGTGCTTGTAATACAGAAATTAATTGGTGTAATTGAATCACAGCATGTGATTGCTGAAAAAATCGAATAAAAATTAATGTTGGATTTTTTCCAAAGGTAAATACAGGAATTTTAACATTAATACTCGTTGCTATGATAAATTTGTCATCGCTTTTTCTAAAAGAAAAATAAATAAAATAAAATGGTCCGAGTATAGCCATCTACTATCAATGAATATTTCATTGGAGTAAATCAATATTTTGTAATTCTTCTCAAATCATTTGTTGAAATAAAATTATAAGACTTATGTGACTTCCATAGAATCCTATCACAATTATGCCACTAGTAGTCATACTATTCTATAATCGTGTTCATTTGTCTCTTATAGCATTTCAAGGAATCTTTCCTATTATGAAAATAGTGTAATGCTCATGGTTCCTAAGGCAATAGAAAAATTTAAATTCTATTTAATTTGTTTTTACACATTAAAAGAGAAAGCACTTTAATATATTCTATTATATAATATTCAAGAATTTTTGTGGTATTTATAATTCATGTTAACATTTCTATGGCAATGACTGTTTCAATATGAAATACACAAAACAAAAATAAATTTAATTCCTAGACGTCCTACCTAAGACCTACGTCATTCAACATTTATATCCCTGACGAATGACTTAATGATCATATCACAAGTTAATGTAACATTGTGGATATTAAAACACCCAAATCATTATTTCTGTGGAATTTTAGTTTGGCGCATGTATAGGCTTTTCCGAACAAATGTTCTAGTGAAGACATTTGTACATTTTTCCTTAAAATCAATTGCATTTGTATTTATGGGAGAGTATATGAGATTTTCCAAGTAACTAAGATTATTTTATAATAGAGGGAGGTTGTACACAAATTATACACATAGCAGGGATAGGGATAAAAATTATAGAAATATATAGAAATAAAATCGCCTCTAGAAATGAAAATTTCCAATAATATCTTCTGCGGAAATGAAAATTTGCAAAAATATTTTCTTAGAAATAAAATTTTTCAAAAAAATTTCTATGGAAATAAATTTTTTTGAAAGATTTTCTATAGAAATAGAGTTTTGTGAATATATTCAATAGAACTGTTAGTTTCCGAAAATAAAAAAAAAAAAATCAAAAGAAAAAAATTCTGCACATTTTTTATACAAATAAAATTTTCCGAAATTTTTCTTTAAGAATAAAATATCCAAACATTTTCTATAAAACTAATATATTCCGAAAATTTTCCAAACAAAAAAAAAACGACAATTGTTTATAAAAATAAAATTTAACTTTCTATGAAAATTAAATTTTCTAAAGAATGAAAATTTCCGAAATTTTCTAAAAAATATATAAAATTAATATATTCCCAAAATTAACCCAAAAACAAAAAAACGAAAATTTTCTATAAAAATAAAATTTAGCGGAAAGAATAAAAACTCTCTATGAAAATTAAATTTTCTAAAGAATAAAATTATCCGAAAATATTCTTAAAACAAACTATTCCGGAAATTTTCTAAAAAAAAAAATAAAATTTTCCAAAAATATTTTCCGAAAATATTCTTAAAACAAACTTTTCCGAAATTTTTCTAAAAAAATATATAAAACTAATATATTCCGAAAATTTATAAAAAAAGAATAAAGATTTCCAAAAACGTTTTCTGAAAATTTAATATTCTAAAGAATAAAATTTTCCGAAAATATTCGTAAAACAAACTTTTCCGGATATTTTCTAAAAAAAATATATAAAACTAATATATTCCCAAAATTTTCCCAAAAAAAAAAAAGTAAAATTTTCTATAAAAATAAAATTCAGCGAAAAGAATAAAAATTTCCAAAAACTTTCTATGGAAATTAAATTTTTTAAAAAATTAAATTTTCCGAAAATATTCTTAAAACAAACTTTTCCGAAAATTTTCTAAAAACAATATATAAGACTAATATATTCCCAAACTTTTGCAAAAAAAAAAAAATTGAAAATTTTGTATAAAATTCAGCGAAAAGAATAAAAATTTCCAAAAATTTTCTATGAAAAATTTAATTTTTTAAAGAATAAATTTTACGAAAATATTCGTAAAACCAACTTTTCCGAAAATTAAAAAAAAAATCGAAAATTTTTTATAAAAATAAAATTCAGCGGAAAGAATAAAAATTTCCAAAAACTTTCTATGAAAATTAAATTTTCTAAAGAATAAAAGTTTTCGGAAAATATTTTTAAAACAAACTTCTCCGGAAATTTTCTAAAAAAATATATATAAAACTAATATATTCCCAAAGTTTTCAAAAAAAAAACGAAAATTTTCTATAAAAATAAAATTCAGCGAAAGGAATAAAAATTTCCAAAAACTTTCTATGAAAGTTAAATTCGTAAAACAAGTAAAACAAACTTAAATTCGTAAAACAAACTTTTCCGGAAATTTTCTAAAAAAATATATAAAACTAATATATTCCCAAAATTTTCCCAAAAAGAAATATTGAAAATTTTCTATAAAAATAAAATTCAGTGAAAAGAATAAAAATTTCCAAAAACTTTTTATGAAAATTAAATTTTTTAAAAAATAAAATTTTCCGAAAATATTCTTAAAATAAACTTTTCCGAAAATTTTCTAAAAACAATATATAAGACTAATGTATTCCTAAAATTTTGAAAAAAAAAATGAAAATTTTCTATAAAATTCAGCGAAAAGAA
This sequence comes from Haematobia irritans, assembly GCF_050003625.1. Classification (NCBI taxonomy): domain Eukaryota; kingdom Metazoa; phylum Arthropoda; class Insecta; order Diptera; family Muscidae; genus Haematobia; species Haematobia irritans. The sequence continues at coordinate 193,273,548 of NC_134400.1, read as the reverse complement.
CAAAAATTTCTAAAAACTCTCTATGAAAATTAAGTTTTCGAAAGAATAAAATTTTCCGAAAATATTCTTTAAACAAACTTTTCCGGAAATTTTCCAAAAAAAAAATCTAAAACTTTCTATAAAAATAAAATTTAGCGAAAAGAATAAAAATTTCCAAAAACTTTTCCGAAAATTTTCCAAAAAAAAAAAAAAATTGGAAATTTTCTATAAAAATAAAATTCAGCGAAAAGAATAAAAATTTCCAAAAACTTTCTCTGAAAATTAAATTTTATAAAAAATAAAATTTTCCGAAAATATTCTTAAAACAAACTTTTCCGGAAATTTTCTAAAAAAATATATAACATATATTCCCAAAATTTTCAAAAAAAAAAACGCAAATTTTCTATAAAAATGAAATTTAGCGAAAAGAATTAAAATTTCCAAAAACTCTCTATGAAAATTAAATTTTCTAAAGAATAAAATTATCCGAAAATATTCTTAAAACAAACTTTTCCGGAAATTTTCTAAAAAAAATATATAAAACTAATACATTCCCAAAATTTTGCAAAACAAAAAATTTAAAATTTCCTATAAAAATAAAATTCTGCGAAAATAATAAAAATTTCCAAAATGAAAATTACATTTAAAAAAAAAAAATAAAATTTTCCGAATATATTCTTAAAACAAACTTTTCCGATAATTTTCTAAAAACAATATATAAAACTAATATAGTCCGAAAATTCTACAAAAAAATCGAAAATTTTCTACAAAAATAAAATTTATCGAAAAGAATAAAAATTCCCAAAAACTCTCTATGACAATTACATTTTCTAAAGAATAAAATTTTCCGAAAATACTCTTAAAACTAACTTTTCCGGAAATGTTCTAAAAAAAAATCCCAAAATGTTCTACAGAAATAAAATTTTCCAAAAATATTTTCCGAAAATATTCTTAAAACAAACTTTTCCGAAAATTTTCTAAAAAATATATATATAAAACTAATATATTCCGAAAAATTTGTAAAAAGGATAAAAATGTTCTATGAAAATTTAATTTTCCGAAAATATTCGTAAAACAAACTTTTCCGAAAATTTTCACAAGAAAAAAATCGAAAATTTTCTAAAAAAAAAATCGAAAAGTTTCTATAAAAATAAATAAATAAGAATAAAAATTTCCAAAAACTTTCTATGAAAACTAAATTAAAAAAAAAAATAAAATTATCCGAAAATATTCTTAAAACAAACTTTTCCGGAAATTTTCTACAAAAATATATATAAAACTAATATATTCCCAAAATTTTCAAAAAAAAAATCGAAAATTTTCTATAAAAATAAAATTTAGCGAAAAGAATAAAAATTTCCAGAAACTTTCTATGAAAATTTAATTTTCTAAAGAAAAAAATTTTCCGAAAATATTCTTGAAACAAACTTTTCTGAAAATTTTCCACAAAAAAAAAATCGAAAATTTCCTATAAAAATAAAATTTAAAATTTTCTATAAAAATAAAATTCAGCGAAAAGAGTAAAAATTGCCAAAACCTCTCTATGAAAATTACATTCTCTAAAAAATAAAATTTTCCGACAATATTCTTAAAACAAACTTTTCCGAAAATTTTCTTTAAAATATATATAAAATAAATAATAAAATTTAACTTTCTATGAAATTTAAAATTTCTAAAAAATAAAATTTTCCGAAAATACTCTTAAAACAAACTTTTCCGACAATTTTCTAAAACAAATATAAAAAATTAATATATTCCCAAAATTTTTCAAAAAAAAATCGAAAATTTTCTATAAAAATAAAATTTAGCGAAAAGAATAAAAATTTCCAAAAAATTAAATTTTCGAAAGAATCAAATTTTCCGAAAATATTCTTAAAACAAACTTTTCCGAAAATTTTCCAAAAATAAATCGAAAATTTTCTATAAAAATATAATTTAGCAAAAAGAATAAAACTTTCCAAAAACTTTCTATGAAAATTTAATTTTCTAAATAATAAAATTTCCCGAAAATATTCGTAAAACAAATTTTCCCAAAAATTTCAAAAACAAAATCAAAATTCTCTATAAAAATAAAATTTATCGAAAAGAATAAAAATTTCCAAAAACTCTTTATGAAAAATCAATTTTCAAAAGAATATTTCCGAAAATATTCTTAAAACAAACTTTTCCGGAAATTTAAAAAAAAGTAAAATTTTCCAAAAATATTTTCCGAAAATATTCTTAAACTTTTAAACATAAACTTTTCCGAAAATTTTCTAAAAAAGTAAAATTTTCCCAAAATGTTCTACAGAAATAAAATTTTCCAAAAATATTTTCTAAAGAAATAAAATTTTCTAAAAATTTTCTATAGAAATACAATTTTACGAAGGATTTTCTATAGAATTAAAAGTTTCCGAAAATGTTTTATAGAAATAAAATATACCTAAAATTTTCTATGTAGAGAAAAATTACATAAAATTTTCTATGTAAAAAAAATTCCGAAATTTTTCTAAAGAAAAAAATTCCGCAAATTTTTTATAGAAAAAAAAATTATCCGAAAATTTTCGGGAAAAGTAAAATATTCGAAAAAAAAAATAAAATATTTCGAAATTTTTCCAAAAAAAATCTAAAATTTTCTGTAAAAATAAAATGGGACGAATCGTCTTCATTTGGGTTATTTTTCTTAAATCCTAAAAATATACTATAATATTTGTGAAAAAGGTATTAAAAATCTGTGTAATTTGTATTTGGCAAACTATGGATAATCATGAATAGATGTTTGGATACGATTAAATAGTGTTGCCTAAAAATATTCCACAAATTTTTCAACAATTAAAATCTTTAATATTTCATTGTTATACCCTGCGCCACACTGTGCAACAGGGTATTATAAGTTAGTGCATATGTTTCTAAAACCCAGAAGGCGACGAGATAGACACATGGTGTCTTTGGCAATAATGCTCAGGGTAGGTCCCTGAGTCGATATAACCATGTCCGTCTGTCCGTCTGTCCGTCCGTCCGTCCGTCCGTCTGTCTGTGAACACTTTTTTGTGATCAAAGTCTAGGTCGCAATTTAAGTCCAATCGCCTTAAAATTTGGCACATGTTCCTAATTTGGGTCAGAATAGAACCCTATTGATTTTGGAAGAAATCGGTTTAGATTTAGATATAGCTCCCATATATATCTTTCGCCCGATATGGACTAATATGGACCCAGAATCCAGAGTTTTATACCGATTCGCTTGAAATTTTGTACAAACACTTAGTCGTATAGTCAAGTGTGCAAAATTTGATTGAAATCGGTTCAGATTTAGATATAGCTCCCATATATATCTTTCGCCCGATATTGACGTATATGGCACCAGAAGCCACATTTTTGGCCGAATTTGGTTGAAATTTTGCACTAGGAGTACAATTAGTAGTATAGTCAAGTGTGCAAAATTTGATTGCAATCGGTTCAGATTTAGATATAGCTTCCATATATATCTTTCGCCCGATATGGACTAATACGGTTCTAATAGCCAGAGTTTTGGCCCAATTTGGTTGAAATTTTGCACAGGGAGTAGATTTGGCATTGTAGCTATGTGTACCAAATTTGGTGGAAATCGATGCAGATTTATATATAGCTCCCATATATATCTTTCGCCCGATATGCACTTATATGGCCCCAGAAGCCAGAGTTTTGGCCCAATTTGGTGGAAATTTTGCACTAGAAGTACAATTAGTAATATAGTCATATGTGCCAAATTTGATTGAAATCGGTTCAGATTTAGATATAGCTCCCATATATATGTTTTTCTGATTTCGACAAAAATGGTCAAAATACCAACATTTTCCTTGTAAAATCGCCACTGCTTAGTCGAAAAGTTGTAAAAATGACTCTAATTTTCCTAAACTTCCAATACATATATATCGAGCGATAAATCATAAATAAACTTTTGCAAAGTTTCCTTAAAATTGTTTCAGATTTAAATATTTCCCATATTTATACCGTGCGCCACACTGTGGAACAGGGTATTATAAGTTAGTGCATATGTTTGTAACACCCAGAAGGAGACGAGATAGACACATGGTGTCTTTGGCAATAATGCTCAGGGTGGGTCCCTGAGTCGATATAACCATGTCCGTCTGTCCGTCTGTCGGTCTGTCTGTGAACACATTTTTGTGATCAAAGTCTAGGTCGCAATTTAAGTCCAATCGCCTTCAAATTTGGCACATATTCCTAATTTGGGTCAGAATAGAACCCTATTGATTTTGGAAGAAATCGGTTCAGATTTAGATATAGCTCCCATATATATCTTTCGCCCGATTTGCATTAATATGGACCCAGCAGCCAGAGTTTTATACCGATTTGCTTGAAAGTTTGTACAAACATAACACCTAGCCGTATAGTCAAGTGTGCAACATTTGATTGACATCGGTTCATATTTAGATATAGCTCCCATATAAATCTTTCGCGCGATATGGACTAATATGTAGCCCTACAAGCCAGAGTTTTCGCCCAATTTTGTTGAAGTTTTGCACAGGGAGTAGATTTAGAATTGTAGCTATGTGTGCCAAATTTGGTTGAAATCGATTCAAATTTAGATATAGCTCCCATATATATCTTTCGTCCGATATGCACTTATATGGACCGAGAAGCCAGAGTTTTATCCCGATTAGCTTGAAATTTTGCACAAGGAGTACAATTGGTAATATAGTCATGTGTGCCAAATTTGACTGAAATCGGTTCACATTTAGATATAACTTCCATATATATTTTTCGCCCGATATGGACTTATATGGCCCCAGAAGCCAGAGTTTTGGCCCAATTTGGTTGAAGGTTTGCACTAGGAGTACAATTAGTAATATAGTCATGTGTGCCAAATTTGACTGAAATCGGTTCAGATTTAGACATAGCTCCCATATATATGTTTTTCTGATTTCGACAAAAATGGTCAAAATACCAACATTTTCCTTGTAAAATCGCCACTGCTTAGTCGAAAAGTTGTAAAAATGACTCTAATTTACCTAAACTTCTAATACATATATATCGAGCAATAAATCATAAATAAACTTTTGCGAAGTTTCCCTAAAATTTCTTCAGATTTAAATGTTTCCCATATTTATACCCTGCGCCACACTGTTTTACTAACATTGTGTTCCACCCTAGTGCATTAGCCGACTTAAACGTTGAGTCTATAGATTTTGTAGAAGTCTATCAAATTCTGGGCAGATCGAGTGATATTTAAATGTACGTATTTGGGACAAACCTTTATATATAGTCCCCAACACATTTGACGGATGTGATATGGTATCGAAAATTTAGATCTACAAAGTGGTGCAGGGTATAATATAGTCGGCCCCGCCCGACTTTAGACTTTCCTTACATGTTTTAAAAATGCTTTCTGGAAATCTTAAAAAATAGGTGACAATTTAGTTCATTTTTCGTACGAGGTAGTCAATTTTTCCCATTCTTTTTTTTTTTTTTGAGAACAAAATTTTTCCCAATTTTTGTTTAGTTTTTATACCCACCACCATAAAATGGTGACGGGGGTATAATAAGTTTGTCATTCCGTTTGTAACACATCGAAATATCGATTTCCGACTATATAAAGTATATATATTCTTGATCAGGGAGAAATTATAAGACGATATAAGCATGTCCGTCTGTCCGTCTGTCTGTCTGTCTGTCTGTCTGTCTGTTGTAATCACGCTACAGCCTTCAATAATGGCGCTATCGTCCCGAAATTTGGCACAGATTAGTTTTTTGTTTGCAGGCAGGTCAAGTTCGAAGATGGGCTATATCGGTCCAAGTTTTGATATAGTCCCCATATAAACCGACCTCCCGATTTGGGGTCTTGGGCCTATAAAAGCCGTCGTTTTTACCAGATTTGCCTGAAATTGGAAATCTAGAGGTATTATGGGACCATAAAGAGGTGTGTCGAAAATGGTCCGTATCGGTCCATGTTTTAGTATAGCCCCCATATAGACCGATCTCCCGATTTTGCATCTTAGGCGTCTAGAAACAGTATTTTCTATCCGATTTGTCTGAAATTGAAAATCTAGAGGTATTTTAGGACCATAAAGAGGTGTGTCGAAAAACGTTCGTATCGGTCCATGTTTTGATATAGCCCCCATAGAGACTGATTTCCCGATTTTGCTTCTTGGGCTTCTAGAAACTATATTTACCATCCGATTTGCCTGAAATTGGAAATCTAGAGGTATTGTGGGACTATAAAGAGGTGTGTCGAAAATGGTCCATATCGGTCCATGTTTTGGTATAGCCCCCATATAGACTGATCTCCCGATTTTGCTTCTTACGCGTCTAGAAACAGTATTTTCTATCCGATTTGTATAAAATTGAAAATCTAAAGGTATTTTGGGACCATAAAGAGGTGTGTCGAAAATGGTCTGCATCGGTCCATGTTTTGATATAGCCCCCATATAAACCAACCTCCCGATTTGGAGTCTTGGGCCTATAAAAACCGTAGTTTTTATCCAATTTGCCTGAAATTGGAAATATAAAGGTATTTGAGGACCATAAAAAGGTGTGCCGAAAATGGTGCTCATCGGTCCATGGTTTGGTATGGGGGCTATACCAAAATCGGGATAGACCGATATCCCGATATTGCTTTTAGGGCTTCTAGAAACTATATTTACCATCCGATTTGCCTGAAATTGGAAATCTAGAGGTATTTGAGGACCATAAAAAGGTGTGCCGAAAATGGTGCTCATCGGTCCATGTTTTGATATAGCCCCCATAGAGACTGATTTCCCGATTTTGCTTCTTGGGCTTCTAGAAACTATATTTACCATCCGCTTTGCCTGGAATTCTTGAGCTAGAATAAACTGTATTTATTATATGATTTGCCTGAAATTCGAAATCTAGAGGTATTTTTAGATTACAAATAAGAGTGCCGAAATTGAGGTATATCGGTCCATATTTTGGTATAACCCCCATATAGACTGATCTCTCGATTTTTACTTCTTGGGCGTCTAGAGACTATATTTTCTGGTCGATTTGTTTAAAATGGAAAATCTGGAGATATTTTAAGATCACAAATATGTGAGTAGCAAATGGTGCCTATCGGTCCATGTTTTGGTATAGCCCCCATATACACCGATCTCCCGGCTTTATTTCTTGACTTCTAGAATCCGTAGATTTTTTTCGATTTGCTGGAAATTAGTAATCTATAATAAAATTTTAGACAAACGAAATTTCTTTTTCTTATTAAGTGTTTTCGTTTATTCAACGATTGTCTTTAAAATTTGTGTCAAAAGAAAAAAAGAATACACTTCTTTCAGGGTATAGCAGACGCACTGATCATGAAAATTGCTTCAAACTGAAAGTAAAAGTTCCAGATTTTACTCATCGTATTTAAATAATCTACAGATTTAAGATTTTATATCCAGGCGTAATTTCAACATATACACGATATGTTTATATTTTCTCTAAAACTCTAACAGAATTGGTTCTCATAAATCCAGAATCTTATCTGGTCTTCATAGGTAGAATCTTTACATTTTGTCTTCGGGAGCTGGCTCGTTTGGGAGAAGATTTGTCATCAAACCCCCTACAATTCTATATATTATCAAGTAACCCACTACGACGAAGAGTTTTCAAAGTAAACTATCATATTTGGTTCATGGTGGTGGGTATTTATAATTCGGCCCGGCCGAATTTACTGCTGTATATACTTGTTTTTTTTTTTTTTTGGGAAATTATTAATGGCTCTCCAAGAAAATCAAAAACGTGCGTTTATGGTTAAACTATGAATGCCAGAAACAAACTTGGTTAGACACTAGACTAGAAAAAATGTTGATTCCTTTATACATTTTTACATTAAAACTTCAGGGGGAGGGTTATCGACGTGTTATTCCATTTGTGCCTCATAGAAGTATTGCTCTTAGATCGCATAAAGCATACACACAAAAAAATAATTTCTACGAAATCAAAAAGTTTCTCATTACTTATGAAAGTTGTCTACCAGAGAAGGAATATGAATATCCCAAAAAGGGTTCAAATTCAAATACTCAAAAATTGACTTTTTATTTTGTGGAAAAAGTCGAAAGTCTTCTGTTGAAAAATTAAAAAAAAAAATGTAATTTTTCCAAATTTTAAAAATAATATTTTTTTATTTTCAATCGCAAACACTCGTTCTTCGACACGTTAATACTCTTACCCATGATTTTTTAATGTTATTATTTTTTCCATTAGTGTAAAAATCTTCACCATTTTAATATACAAAATAAAAATTTTCTACAAATCTTCATACGTTTCAATCGTCCATTGCCAGGGTAAGTATTCAGAGGAATTTCTTGTATGCGATCCCTGATGGTGGGTATTTAAGATTAATCTCGACCGTATTTTTAGCCACATATATACATTTTGTTAGTGTATCCCCAGGGGGATAGTTTGCCGGTAAAACATCGATATTTGTTATAAATGGTACGTGCTTCGATTACATTGATGCAGATGACGTTTCCTCTATGTCAGTATCTAGCCATCTAGCTGGAACACCATAGGAATTATTAAATATCGGAGCCATAAACAAATGCCAAACATACCAATTAGCAGTAATTGTTGCTAACTTAAAAATTAACAAATAAAAAAAAATAACTAGAATTGTCAACTCACTTCTATTTTTATGTAGAATTCAAGGATGTTTTTTTTTTTTTCAAATATTGAAATATTTCAGGAATTTCATATAAAAACTCTTAGACATTGTCCAAACAGTATCACAATTCTTTTGGCATTTCTTTGGAATAACCAGCAGCTACACAACATTACTCCAACATAAAATGTTCAAATTATTCACAGTGTGCTTCTTGGCTTTGGTTGCCTTGGCTTTTGGTTCTCCTAAACCCGCTTTGTTGGCTACTGCTCCCTTGGCCTATTCGGCTCCTGCTGTGGCTTATACCGCTGGTTATCCTGCTGTTGCTGCCGCTTACACTGCTGGCTATGTGGCT